>NC_026000.2:41127207-41286406 GCF_000442705.2 Elaeis guineensis | reverse complement strand
AAGTTTTTGTTTTAGGTACCCAAGCTTTCTTGGTCCTTTTTGGTTAGTCATAATGGTTCCTTTTGGAATCCATATTTCTTTACATTTGAGTTTACAGATTTGTTAGAGAAGCAAGTGTATGATTTATGTCCTACTCTACCACATTTGAAGCAAGTAATATTAGAAAACTTGTTACTTGAAGAGTTTACATAGATATTTTTCAGATACTTTTTTTCTTCAAGGGGTTATAGCCAAGTCCAGCCTTATCATACACGGCCTTTTGATTTTCAAGAATCATATTAAGTTTATTAGAACTCAAGGTGAATTTTTCAAGTATCGATTTTAGCTTGGCAATTTCATTCTTTAAATTTTGATTTTCTTGAAACAGAATAGATTTCTCAATTGAAATGCTTTCATTTTATTTCAATAAAGATTGATTTTTTGATTTTAGATCTTTGTTCTTTATCCTTAGTTTCTTTAGTTCATCAATTAAATCATAAAAAGCTTCATGAAGTTCTTCAAATGTAAAGTCACTAGGAGTTTCAGAATTTACCTCATTTTCATGTGCCATAAGGCACAAGTTGGCTTGTTCAGTTGAGTCTTCCTCTTCGGAGCTTGAGTCATCACTCTCACTTCAAGTGGCATCATGGCCTTCTTCTTGTACTTTTGGGACCCTTCTTCAGTTGTGGGCATTCGGACTTGAAGTGTCCTGATTTCTTGCATTCATAGCAGATAAGGGGTTGGTCTTTGTCCTTTTCTTTGCTCTGTTCCCCTTTTGTGAGTGGCCTCTTCCTCATTCCTTATTTCTTTTTTCTTAAAATCTTCTTGAACCTTCGGGTAATGAGTGCCATCTCTTCATCCTGCTCTTCATTATTGGTGTCATCAGTTTCTTCATCTGGTTGAGCTATGGATTTGAGGGTGATTGTTCTCTTCTTTTTGACTTCTTCCTCTTGATGTTGTTTCATACTTAGCTCATGTGTCATCAATGATCCAAGAAGCTCTTCCAAAGGTAGGATGTTCAGATCTTTAGCTTCTTGGATAGCGGTCACTTTGACTTTCCAAGTTCTTGGTAAGGACCTGAGAATCTTTCTTACAAGCTCACTGTTAGAATAGGACTTACCAAGACTCTTTAAACCATTTATAATATCAGTAAAGTGAGTAAATATTTCAGTTATAGACTCATTATGCTCCATTTTAAACAATTCATATTTATGCACGAGCATGTTAATTTTGGACCCTTTACTTGATTAGTTCCTTCATGGGTTACTTCTAATCTATCCCATATTTCTTTAGCAGACAAGCAAGTTAAAATGCGATTAAATTCATTTGCATCAAGAGCACAATACAAGACATTCATAGCTTTAGCATTTAGTTGTGCCATTTTCTTATCAACCTCATCCCACTCTTTTTGAGTTAGGCTGATTCCACACCATCAATAATTTTAGTGGGTGTGTGAGGGCTGTTTACTATGATACTCCACATATCATAGTTGAGTGCTTGAATGAAGATTTTCATCCGAGCTTTCCAATAGCTATAGTTGGACCCATTAAAAAGTGGAGGTTGTTAGTGGACTGCCCCTCGGCTAGAGAAGTGCCAACTTGAATTGCCATGGATCTTTAGCTCTTTGATTGGTTAGATCAAAGTAGGGCTTGAGCACTGAGCTCTGATACCACTTGTTGCCCAGCTATGCAACCCAAGAGGGGGGGTGAATTGGGTTTCTAAAAATTTTAAACTTAACTTATGTCTTATGAAAAATATTTAACAATAGCTATATAAATAGGGAGAGTATAGTTGATTCAAGGCTAATGATTAAAAGCAAGAATGCAAGAGAATAAAAAGTTCTAAAGAACAGCAATTAGGTACATCACAAACAAAAAGATTTATAGTGGTTCGGTGCCAACCTTGCACCTACATCCACTCCCCAAGCTCCTACTTGGGAATTCCAATCCACTAACTTGTATTCAACCTGAATAGAAATATCGAAAACTCTGACTCTAGCTATCCCAAGCTAGTCCACTTATTTCTGGGTACAAGCCAACCCAATACACTCCGATTCAAGGTTCGGATCAACCTTTCCTTATTTTGGAACCCTTCCAAAATAAAAACAATAGCTTAAACAGAGTATAACAATCAATAGCTCAGAGAATACAAAAGAAGCTCCTTTAATAAGCAAATGAGGCTTTAAATACACTTTACTCAAAGAGAAGAAAGCTCTTTTCGATTTTCTCAAGGTGGTTGGAGACTTGAATGTGCACTTGAAGAGTTGGTGAGCTTGAATTAAAAGCTTCTTGAATGCTTTGAGTGAGCTCTTGCTTAGGGCTGAAAAGTAAGCTTGAAATCCTCTTTTCAAAAATCTCTCTTCTTGATTCTACTTAATGATTCCCACCTTTTTGTCTCTTTTATAGCTTTAAGGAATGGTGGAGAATAATCTAGACTGAAATAGAGCCGTTAGACCACATTAAATGAGCATTAAAAGCACTTAAAATGGGTTAAAAACTAGCCGTTGCAGAACATTCCCATCACAGGGGTCGACTCATGCTGATGGATCGACTCATGGGTCGACCTCTATGGAAAAACAACAGAAAACAACCAGAAGACAAGGTTCTGTAATTTTTGGCCTAAAAATAGCAAAGGTCGACTCATGGGTCGACTCATGCCTTGGGGATCGACTCATGGGTCGACTCACAGACTGTGTCAGCCAAAAAATCTACGTGCCAATCAGCTCATTGTGCCATGAGTCGACTCATGGGGTCGACTCATGTTTTTCAAACATGAATATCTTTCAAAATATAAGTCCAAAAATAATAAAATTTTTACCAATGGATCACAAATCTTTTGTTCTATCACTTGATGCTTTCAAATCAGAGTTTGGTAAAATTATGATTTTATCCCTGAAAAGCAATAAGTCTTTTTCAAGTAAAAATTATTAGTACCCCTTCAAATACTTTGTAATCATCAAAATCAATCCAAGGAGCAATAGACACCAATTGAATTGGCCAGGTAAGCTAACAGAATCAATTAAATAACCATGAGTCCACTCAGGCTGAGCCCTTATAATCTCTTACCTTAGACACCAATTTTCGGGGTGAATCCAAACTTACTTTGTACTTGACTTTACCACAATACTCAAACTAAACTCAATTGATCCTAGGGTCCAATGTCTACTTGATTTTAGTTAGGTTTGGGTTAATGCGGGATACTGGTTGGTTGTTTTTGGACTAAAGAAAGGTGATGAAATTTCTACCTTATCTTGTTATGAGTGTTGTCCTTAAATTGATTTGAGATGAATATGCACAATCAATTTCAAATAAGGGGGTTCTATGCAACTAAATTAGATACATAAATTAATCAAACTTGAAAGCTTACCTTGTCTCCAGCGATCACCCAAAGTAAATCTAAGATAATGAATGCTCCTAACAATTAAATTTCTACTCTTGTGATGCAATTTTTATTAGGTTTATGTGGATAAATTTTAAGTTAATTTGAAAAAAAAATAATTAATACTAAAAAAATAGTTAGGATTAGGATTGATCTCACCAAGCAAAATTGGAAGCTTTCTATCTCTTTTTTGAATTTTTTTCTTTTTTTTTGTAAAAAAAATAATAATAATAATCAAAAAATTTAGTAAATTATATTTATAAAAAAATTAAAGAAATCAAATATTAAAATTATTGCCTTCCCCGACAACGATGCCAAAAAATTAATACGATCAAGATGCTATCGTTAGGACATCGTGATTATCAATCAAATTTTGACTTCAATAAAAATTAAAAATATGTAGAAAGTAGTGAGTCGGGTTGAATCCATAGAGAAGGTAGAATTTTGATTTGAAATCTTTGATTTTATAAAAAAAATAAAATTTTGGAGAAAGTAATTTAAATCAAAAAATAAAAATTAGAAGTATGAAAAATAAAGTGGGTACTAAGATCTACTAACTAGATCCTAGCATCTACTTGCAATAAAATAAATAACAAAAAATTAAAGAGCATAAAAATAAATTGATACTAAGATCTACTAATTAGATCCTAGCATCTACGTGCAAAAAATAAAAGATAAGAATTTAAAGTGCAGAAAAATAAATTTTTCATTAACTAGAATTAAAATTCAAGTACAAAAAATTTAAAAATAATAATAAAATAAGATAAAAATAAACTATAACAAGGATCTGAAGTTAATTAGCTCAGCCTCATCAGAAAGATGGTTAATGACCTCTCCACCTTTCATTGTACTCCGTAGAGCGAACCGATTTTTTTTCTTCTTTTTTTGGATCCCTAAAGCTATTTTATTTTTTTTTATTTTTTTCTCACTTTCTACTGATTTTTTCTTCTCTCTAGACTTATTCTCAGATCCTCTATTTATAGATAAATTTTTTATAATTTTTTGGTAGGAAAAGGAGTCCTAAAATCCTTAGAAATCATATTAATCCTCTTAGGAATATTCCTGACCATCGGATGGAGCTTGGACTGTCCAGATCTGATCAAAATCAACTGTTTAAATCCTTGTCTCAGTCAGATTCATTCTCAACCATCCGATCGTGCTCTAGATTGAATTCTGGCAGTCAGATGGCATAGTTTAACTCCTTATCAAAGTCAAAAATGATGACAGCCATTGGATTGCATGATGGATAAAATTTCAACTGTCTGATCATGCAAAAGTTTTCTCTTATCAACCGACAATGAACAACAGTCGTTGGATCCGAATCAGATTGAATTTGGATCGTTGGATCATGCAAAACTTTCTGCCTCGCCTGTGAACCGTGCCTGTGGACCGCATAAAATTTTTGATGGATCGCACCCTGATTTCGTGGACCGACCGATCGATCCATCATGCACCGGAGATCTTTTTAAAGCTTTTTTAAGGGTATTTTGGCTCATTTTTGCTCTGATTTTTGCTTGAAAAATTAAAAAAAATATGTATTAAATTAACATCTATTTTCTATAAATATACTCTAATTTTATATTTTTTAAAATTATTTATTTTTGTAAGAAAATCTAATTTATTAATGAAATTAAATTTTTAAGAAGATGTTAGCACCATAAATTATCAAAAATATCTTTAATAAATGCAAAAATATACTACTTATTAGTAGATATTATGTTGAAGAGGTTCAACATGGAGGAAAGTAAAAGAGATTACTTACCCATGAGTCATGGCATGCAACTCTCTAAGAAGATGTCCCCTAAGACACTTGAAGAGAAAAATAGAATGATTTTTATTCCTTATGCTTTGACTGTAGGATCGATTATGTATGCTATGCTGTGTACCAGACATGATGTAGCTTATGTTTTAGGCATTGTAAATAAATTTTAGGCGGATCCTGGAGAGGATCATTGAAAAGCTGTGACAAATATTCTCAAGTACTTAAGAAGGACTAGAGATGCTTGTCTCATATATGGTGCATCTGATTTAAAATAAAAAAATTTTACAGATTCTAGTTTTCAATCTGATCTGAATAATAGCAAATCTATATTAGGATATATATTCATCCTGTATGGTGGTGCAGTGACTTGAAAAATTTCCAAACAGCAAAATATTACTGACTCAATCATTAAGATCGAGTACATTGCTTCTAATGAGACTATTAAGGAACCCGTCTACATGACAAAGTTCATCTCAGAGTTGGGTATCGCTCTTGAAATTGATCAATCAGTGCCTCTTTATTGTGACAATACAGGGACAGTTGCTCAGGCTAAGGAATCGAAGTCTCATCATAAATCCAAGCACATCCTAAGATAGTTCCACCTCGTTTAGGAGATAGTTGAAAGATGTGATGTAATCGTTGAGTGAGTTGACATCAAGAATAATATAGTGGACCCATTCACTAAGACCTTATCATTGTAACAGTTTGACCACCACCCAGATTGCATGGGCATCAAATATAGGAACAATTGGCTTTAGTGCAAGTGAAAGATTGAAAGAATAATACCCGCAAGCCAATCGCATATGTGATGCGATGG
This sequence comes from Elaeis guineensis, assembly GCF_000442705.2. NCBI lineage: Eukaryota > Viridiplantae > Streptophyta > Magnoliopsida > Arecales > Arecaceae > Elaeis > Elaeis guineensis. The sequence goes on along the minus strand of NC_026000.2, from coordinate 41,280,470 downwards.
GTTTTTTTTTATATTTTATCTTTCAAACTCATATATTTGATATTTATTATTAATAAAGATAGATATTTTTTATTCATTATTACTGCATCTTATACTTGTTTAAGATTATAATGAACCCCATAGATTAAGGTAATAATTTTAAAGCCATGATGAGATCATGCCAGTGAAACTTAAATTCTTGATAGCCCTGATCTAAAATATTTTTAGTCATTGGTTTATTGAGTATGAGATCAATGATATTGGTAAGACTGACAAATCTTATGTATGCTCGATGGAGAGGGTGGTTGATCTCACAACAACTTGTATGGTGACATAATATAAGAATGTGGATACTCATTAGAGAATGAGTTTACTAAATTGACCTATGAAAGAACATCTAATGGAGTCTTATTTGCATGTCAGCTGATTGTTCTCTAGGGGGAGTTGTACAAATGATCCTTAGACCTGAGATCACCATGGTATCTTGTGTACATGAATCCATATTTTGATTCATTTTCTAGCTTGACTTTCTAATCCTTATATGAGATATTTTGGATATGATGAAGTGTGCATAGAGATTGTGAGTGGTCAGTAAGGGATCGGTCACTCCTAATAAGGGGAGCGAACATCCTATATGATCTCACAGGTCGATGATTTAGAAAGTTTTTGGCCAAAGCTAGGATGATAAATAGAAAGAAATTTTTAATATATCACTAACTAATTTATCATCTTTTGATCAAGATATATATAGATGAGTATTTAGGTTTGATATGATTCCATACCTATAGCTCATCTAGGATGTATGACTGAAGGATTGAATTGCACAGAAACTTACCACTGAAAGATAATTTTGATATTTTATCAAATTTTATCTCTTCCAGATAGTTATGACATATTGCTAGATATCAATCTTGACTCGTGAACTCACAAAAATTAAAGAGTTTAATTCAAAAATTAATTAGAAAGAATTCTGATTAATTGATACAATTTGGACTGACCTAATCTAATCGGATTTGGGTTAGGTCAAGAGCCTGAGTCTATTGCTGGCTAGATTTAGAATCCAATGGGTCATACACTTTAGGATTTAATCTTGATCTGATTTAATTAGTATTTAATATAAATCCTAGGGGTTACTTTGATATGCTAGCACATTGTGTTAACAAAAGTTCCTAATTAGGTTATGTTCAAAGTGTTTGAGCTAAACCTAACCTATAGCTTTGAACCTAATTGGATTAGATTGGTTCTTTACTTAATATGAAAGATCTCCATGTGAGAAAGGACTCCTCCACACCACATATCTATTTTCCACATCCAAAATAAATAGGCATCATTTATTTTGACGCAAGAGAGAAGGAAGAGTCCTTCACTGTTAAGACTCTTAACAACTTGCCTTAATTGCTATTTATTCCACACAAATTCCTAAGGGGTGGTGGCATATGATGTTGCTTTGGGGTTGTGTGCAGAAGGAGAGTCCTTCTATATATTAAACACTAACCAACTCCCTTAAATGAATTAAATCATCAGAGAAATCAAAGAGACACCTAGCATAGGCATCTCTTGGACATGCCCCTTCATTCCCTATTTAAATGGGATGCCACATATGGGATAGGGGCTGAACTCTCTGGTGGTTAGGCATGGGATAAGAGAGGAATAGATACAAAAAATCAGAAAAAAAGACAGAGAAAAAAATAGAGAGAAACATAGCAAGGAAGGCAAGAGAGAAAAGGCAAGCAAAGGGTTGCTTGTCCTAGGGTTTGAGTTTTCCAACTATTGGATCTTTAAACCTATTTTGAGTTATGAGATCCCTTGAGAAGAGATTCTTGGCATGATCTTAGTAGAGGATTTGAAGGCTACAGGTGGTGGTGCTAACCGTTCCTTGAGAAAGAAGCCAGCAGTGTTCTTGTGTAGAAAGGCTGCAACACTACATCGGTTGGCAAGGATCCTGATCAGTCCCATGTGGATCATGGTTGGAGGGCTTCTACTTTGAAGCCTTGTAGGGATTCTTTTGTTACCCAACTACTGACTTCAGGAAGTATAACTTCTAACTCATTGCATGCTTGTTTTGGTTTGATTGATGTCTACAAGGTGATTCTAGGGTTTGAGTTCCGGTATACTGGTTTTAATTGTTAAAAGTGATTTTATGCATGTTAAAAATTTTTAAAATTCATATTCCACTACATGACCAAGACCAACAGACCTTAGATTTGCATGATTTACTTCAGATCTGCATGCTTTGATCTTAGATTTGCATGAGATAATTACCTTGGATCTGCATGCTTGGACCTTGGATCTGCATGATTTATCTCAGATCTGCATACTTTGATATTGGATTTGCATAATTTGCCTCGGATCTGCATGCTTTGATCTTGGATTTGCATGATTTACCTTGAATTTGCATTTTTTGATCTCGAATCTGCATGATTTATCTCGAATCTACATGTTTTACCTCAGATCTACATGATCTCAACTCGAATTTGCTTGATTTTTGGCTCAGATTGGCATGATCATCTCAAATCTGCATGATTTTTGCTTTAGATCTATGAATATTAGCTTTGGGGCTGCCTCACATGGCCTCAATGTCGTCTCAGCTATCATAGAGATAAGAAAGCCAAATGACATATGAGACAAAGAATATCATCGAGCCATGAATTCAAACCACAAAAAGAGGATCCACGACGAATGGGGCAAGCTTGTTTCCTCAACAAGAATCCTTGTCTTTGAGAGCCCTTTAATCACTATCTTGGACCTTAATGGCCCTGATTAGAGCTTAGTATCCATTTGCGAGCCCTGGGTCAAACAATGTGCAGATGATTTCTGATCACACTTTCCCTGTCCCTCCCTCCAATTGGCAGTGCCCATCGCCCAGTTGCCTTCCTCGAGCATAGGGATAGTGATGATCAATGATGAAATCGATGATGCTGGGGTTCGTGGTGACGATAGAGGCCATGGTAGCGTCAGTGCATGGGAGGTCCCAGAGTCTCTCACAAATAGCTTTGACGACATCCCTAGTTGTACAGGTGTCTCTGGAGACTTTGGGTCTATCAGTGCCGGCCTGCCTGTAGTATGGGGCATTGCCGTCGGAGGACATCATCGGCTTCAACGAAGGCGACCAACATGCGGGAGGCACCATCTAACGACCTCCCGTTCTGACAGAGGAAAGACCCATGCCACGAGTAGAAAGCTCAGAGGGCCGGACTTGTGAGAGATCGGCATCATGCGAGTAGGAGGAAGGCTAGGCACATGCCAGGTCTTCGAGTCTACTTGATGGTGTTAGAAAATATATCCTAAAGCCAATCATCTAAGTTGTAGATGATTGTGCTCCATACATGTATGTGAATTATAAAATTGATAAATATTATTTGGTAGATTCATCACAAGGAATACATCTTCTTATAGAACTCATATATTATGATGAAGTTCTTAGAGCTACTTCCAAAATGATAAAGGAGGATTTATCGTATGGTTCTTAAATCCTGTTTACGACTAAATGATACAATTGTTACAAGGATAATAATTGTATCGAATATAGATCATTGTGTGCCATATTAGTTGGTTGTCTTCTTAACCAAGGTGTGTGGTGACACGGATATGGCATGCGGGTGAAATGTAGGAGTATGTTTCACTGAGCATGACCAACTCTGAAGCACTCTACTGTCAAGAGTTGCTCTGATGGGATATGGGTATGTGTCCCTCTGACCTGAGGCTGCCTTGGTAACTTGCTAGCAACTCACTGTGCTTTAGTGTCGGACTATCTAAATTTTTAATTCAGTGACGGAAGATTTTTGGGTACAGTCAAGTACTTGTGAAGTATGAGTGTGAGTCAAGATAGAATTGACCACTCCAAGTAAAATTGGAGATGATGCATCACTGTCTTTCAATTCAGCAAAATTTTGGCCAAAGTAGTCATAGTGAGGAGTCACAAAATTTTTAAGGTTGAGACACAATGTAGACCACTCATCCTGGATCGATAGTTTAACTCTAAGTCATCCTTGAGTATCGAGAGTCAAAGGGATGAATTATATGATAACTATATCCACGTAAGTTTTAGAGTATTGCTGGACATACATTCGATCTATTCGGATGTTGGATTTTATTGCTAGATAGTTACATCGATTGGTACAAAAATTATTCTTGTGCTACCGACTTAGATTCAAATCTATAGGATCACACACATAGAAGTATCTGTCTGATCAAATGGTTGATCGATGATTATGAATCATTGAAGAGATTAATTATCAATGTGATTAATGCTTAATCCTGTGCAAAGATTGTAATAAATTATTTACTAATGGTTGATAAATTAGAGGAATAATTAATTAACAATTTGATTGTTATTGACTCAATTTGATTGAACAATGAGGATTGGATTAGATTTAATTGAATTGGATTTAATTAGATTTACTTTGGATTGATTGGATGCATCCCTAATAGATAACAAGGCTTGTTCCAATTGATTTTAGAGATGCAAATTAAATTTTGAATTAAATAAACTTTAATTTGATTTGATTTAGATTTGATTGGATCAAATCTTATTGGATAATAGGCTTGATTGGATCAAGCCCTATTGATCAATAGCTTCCCTGGTATCCATTAAGATGAAAAGAATTAATTCCTTGATTGATGAGGTTTTTAATCTAACTAATTTTTTAATTAGATTGGAGCCTAATTGGTTTTCTAATTGGGCTAAGACCTAACTAGTTAGTTTGTTATAACTAATTTTTAAGTTAGTTAGGATTGGGTTTAAGAATTTGTTAGAGTTGAAACAAGATTCATGAGTCCTATTTGGAATAGGATTTGACCAACTCATAACCACCTATTGCCATATATTCTCCACACTCCACATCCTTTCATGGTGAATAGCCCATGCCCCACAAGAAGTGCTGCACCCCACTTGTTTCTTTCATGAGAAAATAGGCATCCCCATTCTCATATTGTCACCTAAAAGGAGGGGGCATCCAACAGTTGGATGCCCTAAATCTCACATGCCTCAACCCGCAATCTGTCACCTCTTTGGAAGGGGCCTTCAAGGGATTTTGCTTGCTGGTTCCTAGGCATCAAAGAGAGCTCCTCTTGTTACTTTTACAATATAAAATTGAAGAAGAAAGATTATTCCTAACGAGAGAAAGAGAAAGAAGAAGTAGGTCTTCTTTCTTGTGCGCAGCCTTAGAGAAGAAAATATTCTTCTCCCAGATTCTTTTTTATTTTTTTCTAGTATGAAATATTATATGATTTTAAGATTTGATCTTATACATACTTAGATTAATTTAGATTTAATCTAAATTTTTAAAATTTTTGCTATGTACTTGTTTCAAAATTTTTCTTGCAAAATCAGAGGAGAGTGTTGGGAAATGTGTCCCAAAAAGCCAATCGTCAAGCTGTTGACGGTTGAGCAACTAAGTATTGTAATTGATTTGTTAATAAATAAAATATATTTGGCATCTTCATCATAAGCTTTCATCTTCTAATGAACTCCGTTGTTATGATGAAGTCCTTAGGACTATTTAGGTTCGATAAAGAGAGGATTTATCGATTAGTCCTTAAAACTGTTCACGACCAAATGATAGGCTGTTAATAAGGACGATAGCTTCTATCGAGCATAGGTCGCTGTAGGTCATATGGGTTGGTTGTCCTCTTAACCAAGGAGTGTGGAGACACTGGTATGGCATACAGGTGAGATGTAAGGGTACATCATCATTGAACGTGACCAACTCCAGAGTATTCTACTGTCGAGAATATCTCTGATGGGATATAGGTATAAGTGTCCCTTAGACCTGAGATCGCCTCAGTGACTTGCAAGCAACTCACTGTGCTTTGGTACTGGACTAACTGAATTTCTAATTCAGGGACGGAAGGCTTCTGGGCACAGTCAAGTACTTGTGAAGTTAGAGTGTGATCGAGATGGGATTGACCACTCCAAGAGTTGGAGAAGAATGAGTCGCTGTATTTCAATTTAGCAAAACCTTGGCCAGGGTAATCCATCAGATGGATTTGATATTTTGAAATATAATGTGGACAACCTGATCAGAGTTGACAGTAAAACTCTGGGGTGTCCTATGATCATTTTGGTCAAGAGAATGAATTATATGAAAACTATATCCGCATGGGTTCTAAGGATGTTGTTCTACACATTCGACCTATTCGGTCGTCGGGTACCATTGCTAGATGGTCACTTCGATTGGTATAAAAATTTATTTCTATGCTACCAGCTTAGGTTCGGACCTATGAGGTCATACACATTAGAGTTCATGATCCGATCAGATGGTTGATCAACGATTAAGAATCGTTCTAGGGTTAGATGATCAATACGATTGATATTTAACCCAGTGCAAGTGTTGCAGGAGGATCGATTAGCAATTCGATTGCTAATTGGCTTAATTTGATTAAGCCAATGGGCTAAGATTAAGTCTAATCAAATATGATTTAATTAGATTTGGTTTGGGCTTGATTGGATCAAGTCCAATTGGTTTATTGGATATGCCAAGTGCAAAGAAAAAATAGTCCTAGTTCAACTAGGACTTGGGTCAATCTAATTTCTAATTTGATTAAAAAATTAAATCAGATTTAAATCTAATTTAATCTGATTAAATTAGGTTTTTAATTGGGTTAAGACCTATTTTAATTGGGTTGATCTAATTTTGATTTGATTTGGTTTGGGAAACCAAATTAAAACAAGTTATGAGACAGAATCCTAGTAGGACTAGGATTCCACCTTGCGCCACATAAACCTTCTCCACGCCCTCTCTCTTATTCAACGTCAATCTTCACTTATTTTGTACGACAAAAGCCCTCTCCCAGATCTCTCCCACGTTCACAAAAGGTCTCCTCTCTTCTTTCTTACATGGAAGGTGGTTTGGATCAAATCTAAAAGGAATAAGTTTGGATTTCGAATTCTATGAGATAGAGTTTTAGAAATCCAAAACTCTTTCAATTTTGCACCGAATTTATCCAAATTTTTTTTGAAATTTTTGTGGCTTTTAGGGTATTCATTGTGCATCCTTTTCTTATGATCCATGCATGAAAATATGGAGGAGGTGCTCAAGAGTTGGGCATCCCTTAACTTGCCATGTTTGGATAAGCCTTGACTAGGTGTTTGACCTAGACAAGGACTCTATCATATCTCTCTATATAAGACGAATTTCTTTGTGAAATTTTAGGATGAGATAGATATTTGAGAGACCTTTCTTCCATCCAAAAATTAGAGAGAAATACCTTTGGGTTGTGGAGATATAAAAGATGCAAGTTAGGGGATTTAGAGAGAAAAATGTGAAGAAGAAGAGGGTCTTCTTCTAGGGTTTTTGTTTTCATATCTTTCCTCCCTCCATCTTAAGTTTCCTGAGAGTGTCTCAGATCTGAAACTCCTCCTTCTACTTTTCATCTTTGGAAGAGTCCAAATCAAGAAGAAGGAGGCACTTGATCAACCATCAAAGAAGGATCAGCGCAGTACTAGCATACTGTGCTGATTTCCTGAAGCAGGACTTCTGATCGAGATTCGTGGGCTCGTGTGGACGACTCCTAGAGGCCGGACGTGTGTGTGGCTTGCAACATCATCCTTAAGCCCGGATCAACGAGGTTAGAGCATCTAACTTGCAAGGTAATAGATCTGATCTATTATTTAATACATACATTAGATGTAGCTAGTATAGAAACATGTTGATATGATCAACATGTAGTTCATACTATATTCATATATATTTTAATTTTTGATTTAATGCTATGTAATAATCATGTAATAGGATCTTAGATCTAGGAATTTTCTGATCTTAGAAAATAAATTTTGATTTATTTTAGTCTTCCACTGTATGATCTTGAAAAAGTTTCAAGATCTAACCCTGAAACCCTAGATCTGGTTCCTACAATTGGTATCAGAGCCTAGGTTCTTTATTACATAATTATTACACATGCTTAGATTATTTTTTAAATTAGATCTAATTTATAATCTGATTATTAAATCTGAAATTAAAATTTTAGATCAATCACAAACTGCAAGGTTGTCCTGCTGTAAGGTTTACCACTTACAGTGCAAAGGTTGTCCTAGTTTGTGTAGATCTATCTTTAATCATAAATTTGTTAGATATGATCTAGATTAAATTTATGATTTATTAGATTTAAAAGATATTTAAATCTGAAATAAAATCTTTTTGTTAATAATTTTTATGCAAAGAAATTATTTAAAGTTAAAATTGTTTCAATTACATGAACCTGTTTAGATTAGATCTAAAGTAGTTTCATGTTTATTTCACTTGCATCTTGATTATGAATCAAACATGCAATATGATTGGTAAAATCATATTGTAAAATTATTTTACAAATATAAAAATTATTTTTTGAAAAGCCAAACCCAACCCTCAGCCCAAAACTTAATTAAGAATTAAGAAGTTGTTTGATTAGGTTCTAGGATTGTGAATTGAAGAACCTAAGACACAAATCATAACACATTGGGTTAATGGGTTAGTGGGAATTAGGTCTATTAATTGGGTTAGACCTATGGTTAGATTAAAGATGGACTTAATTAGAGAATTGACTAAATCTAATCAATTGTTATCTTAGATTAGGTCAAGGATTCTCTAGATCAATTACAATAGTTGTAGTTGGTCAAGTCCATGTCTTTAACGAGAATCAAATGGACTTGATTTTTTGCTAAGCGGTCTAGCACGAACTGTTAGGTTGATCTAATCGAAACTAATTAAACCAGTTGGTGTCTAAGGTAAACCAGACCGGTGGTTTTCAATTGGGAGCCCGCTTACCTGGCCATTTCTGATGGTGCCTAAGGCAAGCTTTGGCAGACCCTCCTACTGATCGAACTTACCTGGCCTCTTGGTGAAATTATGTTTTGATCGGATCACTTGACTATTCGAGCTGACCCATGTCAGCTAGGTAAATCAGTGTGACTGATTTAGGTGCTCCTAGACCAGCCCTTTTTATGGTCTCCCTTAAGCTGACTTGGTGAAGCCAGTGGGAGGATCATGATAAGCTGGTTCATCTGACTTCATCCTCTATATTATTTAAATCTTCTAAAATTATTAGGTCCTTAAAATGATAAAGTTATGGAGATAACTGAGTCATAGCCTCCCATTAAGGTGTTTGATAATGAGTCCATGAACTCAATAATCATTGCAGACCTAAAGGCCTGGTGCTTGTTGACTAATGGAATTATCACTCATCATATGACGACTTAGAAGTATCTCTCTAATGGTGGTTAGGTGAGCCAACCAAAGTTGGGCTTAATCATTCATTGGTTAGATACACCAAGTATGATCATGTTAATGGTTGGACCTAACTGGATCCTTACAGTGGAGGCCAAAGCCTACTGATTAGGTTTCTGGGGCAAAATTAAAATTACTAGAAATTGTTTAGAGAAACAATTGGTTATGAACCTACCCTTAGATGTACATGGGTTGGCCAACCAAAGTTGGGCTTGTGTGCAGTCTAAGTGGATTCTAGTACCCGCTAAGGAATTAGGGTAACTCCTCGAATTGAAGGTAGAGGCTACCAATTCGAATAAAATAGTGGGAGAAACCTTTTGATTAAAGTCTAAATCTTTAGGTTTAATGAATCAATTACTAATTAGGTTATGGTTCTCCTTTGTGCAAATATGGCCACTTCCCTATCGCCCCGATCATTGTTGGACAATGATAAGTTGGTGGGACCCAACTTCGGTAGCTGGTATCGAAAGTTGAAGATAATCCTGGAGCATGAACGGATCCTATATGTGATAATGAATCCTGCACCTGAGGAGCCAGCTGTCAATGTACGTGGAACAGTCAGAGACACTTACCAGAAGTGGCTCAGTGACCGGACCACGGTGCGCTGTATCATGCTGGCTGCCATGAGCGATGAGTTCAGTCGCAGATTCGAGATGGCTCAGTCAAAGGACATACTTCAAGTGTTGGAGGATACCTTTGGCACATCCGATGACGTCAAGAGGCACAAGACTAGTTGTGCCATCTTCAACGCCAAAATGCGGGATGGTGCCTCTGTCACCGATCATGTATTGTACATGATCGAGCTGATGGAATGATTGAGCAAGCTCGGCTTTTTTTTGCATGAGTAGCTTGAGAAAGATGCAATACTGAACTCACTGCCCAAGTCTTATCTCCCATTCCTCACTCATTATAGAATGACAAAGCCTGAAGAGAACTACCATGGGAAACTGGGGTTGCTTCAGAACTTTGAGAAGGATCACCAACTTTACAAGGAGTCGGTGAACTCAGTGGGAGGTTCATCTTCTGGTTCTCGATCCTTTGAGAAAGGGAAGAAGAACAAGAAGAAGAAAGTGAAGAAGGTGCAAGTTCAGACTGGGACATCAGTGCAAAGCCAGACCAAAAAGATCAAGCCTGATAAGAGTCTATTCAACTGGCAAACATCCTAGATTAGATAGTGTGTCAGATATCTACTTATGGCACTGTAGGCTAGGTCATATAAACAAGAACAGAATAAACAGGTTGGCTCAAGAGGGAATCCTCGAAGTCAATGATTGTGAATCACTTCCAACCTGTGAGTCCTGTCTTCTTGGTAAAATGACCAAGTCACCTTTTACTGGAAAAGGTGAGAGAGCTACTGAGCTCTTGGGCCTAGTACATACTGATGTATGCGGACCCATGAGCACCAGTGCTAGAGGTGGATATTTCTACTTCATAACTTTCACGGATGACCTATCCCGATATGGATATGTCTATCTGATGAAACATAAGTCGGATTCATTTGAAATGTTCAAACGATTCTGAAGTGAAGTAGAAAAACAAACTGGGAAGAGTATTAAAACTCTTCGATCTGATCGAGGAGGAGAATACCTTTCTAGTGAATTTCTCACATATCTAGGGGAGAATGGGATTCTCTCCCAATGGACTCCTCCAGGAACACCACAGCATAATGGTGTATCTGAAAGGAGGAATCGGACTTTGTTAGACATGGTCCAATCCATGATGGGTTTTTGCTAGCTTGCTGATATCCTTCTGGGGATATGCACTCGAATTGGCCTATTATCTGTTAAATAGGGTTCCAAGTAAGTCTGTAATTAAGACTCCATATGAGATATGGACGGGACGTAAGCCAGCACTTTCACACCTTAGGGTCTGGGGGTGCCCGGCCTATGTCAAACGATTAGTCACAGACAAACTTGGACCTAGGTCTGACAAATGCTCATTCATAGGGTACCCCAAAGAGACAAAAGAATATTTTTTCTACCATGCTGATGAACAAAAGGTGTTCATCAGCCTTAAGGCAATCTTTTTAGAAAAGAAGTTCTTTGGTGAAGGAACCGTTGCCTCTAAGGTTGAACTTGATGAAGTTCAACAGGTAGAAGGACCGACACCAATAGCTGAACCTGAGTCGGATATGATTAGATCAGATTCGGAGCCCAATATACCTGTACCATTAAGGCGATCCGGTAGAGTACCGCATCAGCCGGACAGATACTACGGTTTCTTGGTCCGGGACGGTGATCCCATCGAACTTGATGAGAATAATGAGGATCCGATCACCTATATGGATGCTATGCAGAGACCTGATTCTGAGAAATGACTTGAAGCCATGAAATCCAAAATGGAGTCCATGAAGGTCAACGATGTATGGACATTGGTTGACCCACCTGAAGGGGTTAAACCCATTGGGTGTAAATGGGTCTTCAAAAGGAAGAGGGGTGCAGACGGAAAGGTGGAGACCTATAAAGCCCGTCTGATTGCCAAGGGGTATCGTCAACGTTATGGTATTGACTATGACGAGATATTTTTTCCTGTGGCAATGTTCAAATCTATTCGGATAATGCTTGCAATAGCTGCCCATCTGGATTATGAGATCTGGCAGATGGATATAAAGACAGCTTTCCTGAATGGAGAGCTGACTGAAGAGGTGTATATGATACAACCTGAAGGGTTTACATCCACAGATGAGTCCAAGGTGTGCAAGCTTCAGAGATCCATTTATGGATTGAAGCAAGCTTCTCGGAGTTGGAACATGCATTTTGATAAGGTGATCAAAACGTATGGCTTCATTAAGAATGGAGAAGAGCCCTGCATCTATAAATGGGCAAATGGTCCAGTTGTGGTATTCCTTGTCTTGTACGTGGATGACATTCTCTTAATCGGAAATGACATCCCCGCACTACAGGGAATAAAAGTTTGGTTGTCGTCACAGTTCTCCATGAAGGACTTGGGTGAAGCATCCTACATCTTAGGGATGAAGATCTATAGGGATAGATCTAAAAGGATGCTTGGATTATCCCAGTCAATGTACATAGATACTGTGCTGAAGTGGTTCAGCATGGAGAATTCCAAGAAGGGCTATCTACCAATAGGCCAAGGAATTTCTCTCTCTAAGAAGGATTGTCTGACAACTCCTGAAGAGAGAGAGCGTATGAGTAGAGTCCCATATGCTTCAGCCGTGGGATCTATCATATACGCCATGACATGTACAAGACCAGATGTGGCATACTCACTAGGAGTAGTAAGTAGATACCAATCTGATCCTGGAGAAAATCACTGAAAAGTGGTTAAAGCCATCCTTAAGTATTTGAGAAATACTAAGGACCAATGGTTGGTTTATGGTGAGTCAGATCTGAAACTTGTGGGGTTCACAGACTCCAGCTTCCAATCTGACCATGATGACAACAGGAGCGTGTCGGGTTATATCTTTACTCTGAATGGTGGAGCCATCTGTTGGAAGAGTTCAAGCAGCATACTGTGGCAGACTCTGTTTGTGAAGCGGAGTATATCACAGCATCAGATGCCGCGAAGGAAGCTGTGTGGCTGAGAAAATTCATCAACGAGCTCGGAGTAGCACCCTCCCTCGATGGTCTGGTCCTGCTCTACTGCGACAGCACTGGTGCCATAGCTCAGGCGAAGGAACCCAAAGCACATCAGCGGACGAAGTACATCTTGCGCCGCTTCTACCTAGTCCAGGAGATCGTGGATCGAGGTGATGTCGACCTTCAGAAGATCGACGGAAAGGAGAACCTAGCCGACCCCTTCACTAAAGCCCTGGAAATAAAGGAGTTCGACAACCACAAGTGGAAGATGGGTATTAGATACTATGCCGAGTGGCTTTAGGACAAGTGGGAGTTGTTGGAAAATGTGTCCCAAAAAGCCAATCGTCAAGCTGTTGATGGTTGAGCAACCAAGTATTGTAATTGATTTGTTAATAAATAAAATATATTTGGCATCTTCATCATAAGCTTTCATCTTCTAATGAACTCCGTTGTTATGATGAAGTCCTTAGGACTATTTAGGTTCGATAAAGAGAGGATTTATCGATTAGTCCTTAAAACTGTTCACGACCAAATGATAGGCTGTTAATAAGGACGATAGCTTCTATCGAGCATAGGTCGCTGTAGGCCATATGGGTTGGTTGTCCTCTTAACCAAGGAGTGTGGAGACACTGGTATGGCATACAGGTGAGATGTAAGGGTACATCGTCATTGAACGTGACCAACTCCAGAGTATTCTACTGTCGAGAATATCTCTGATGGGATATAGGTATAAGTGTCCCTTAACCTGAGATCGCCTCAGTGACTTGCAAGCAACTCACTGTGCTTTGGTACTGGACTAACTGAATTTTTAATTTAGGGATGGAAGGCTTCTGGGCACAGTCAAGTACTTGTGAAGTCAGAGTGTGATCGAGATGGGATTGACCACTCCAAGAGTTGGAGAAGAATGAGTCGCTGTATTTCAATTTAGCAAAACCTTGGCCAGGGTAATCCATCAGATGGATTTGATATTTTGAAATACAATGTGGACAACCTGATCAGAGTTGACAGTTAAACTCTGGGGTGTCCTATGATCATTTTGGTCAAGGGGATGAATTATATGAAAACTATATCCGCATGGGTTCTAAGGATGTTGTTCTACACATTTGACCTATCCAGTCGTCGGGTACATTGCTAGATGGTCACTTCGATTGGTATAGAAATTTGTTCCTATGCTACCAGCTTAGGTTCGGACCTATGAGGTCACACATATTAGAGTTCATGATCCGATCAGATGGTTGATCAACGATTAAGAATCGTTCTAGGGTTAGATGATCAATACAATTGATATTTAACCCAGTGCAACTGTTGCAGGAGGATCGATTAGCAATTTGATTGCTAATTGGCTTAATTTGATTAAGCCAATGGGCTGAGATTAAGTCTAATCAAATATGATTTAATTAGATTTGGTTTGGGCTTGATTGGATCAAGTCCAATTGGTTTATTGGATACGTCAATTGCAAAAAAAAAATAGTCCTAGTTCAACTAGGACTTGGGTCAATCTAATTTCTAATTTGATTAGAAAATTAAATCAGATTTAAATCTAATTTAATCTGATTAAATTAGGTTCTTAATTGGGTTAAGACCTATTTTAATTAGGTTGATCTAATTTTGATTTGATTTGGTTTGGGAAACCAAATTAAACAAGTTATGAACAGAATCCTAGTAGGACTAGGATCCACCTTGCGCCACATAAACCTTCTCCACGCCCTCTCTCTTATTCAACGCCAATCTCCACTTATTTTGTGTGACAAAAGCCCTCTCCCGGATCTCTCCCACGTTCACAAAAGGTCTCCTCTCTTCTTTCTTACATGGAAGGTGGTTTGGATCAAATCTAAAAGGAATAAGTTTGGATTTCGAATTCTATGAGATAGAGTTTTAGAAATCCAAAACTCTTTCAATTTTGCACCGAATTTATCCAATTTTTTTTTGGAATTTTTGTGACTTTTAGGGTATACATTGTGCACCCTTTTCTTATGATCCATGCACGAAAATATGAAGGAGGTGCTCAAGAGTTGGGCGTCCCTTAACTTGCCATGTTTGGATAAGCCTTGACTAGGTGTTTGACCTAGACAAGGACTCTATCATATCTCTCTATATAAAATGAGTTTCTTTGTGAAATTTTAGTAGGAGATAGATATTTGAGATACCTTTTTTTCATCCAAAAATCAGAGAGAAATACCTTTGGGTCGTGGAGATATAAAAGATGCAAGTTAGGACGTTTAGAGAGAAAAATGTGAAGAAGAAGAGGGTCTTCTTCTAGGGTTTTTGTTTTCATATCTTTCCTCCCTCCATCTTGAGTTTCCTGAGAGTGTATCAGATCTGAAACTCCTCCTTCTACTTTTCATCTTTGGAAGAGTCCAAATCAAGAAGAAGGAGGCACCTGATCAACCATCAAAGAAGGATCAGCGCAGTACTAGCATACTGTGCTGATTTCCTGAAGCAGGACTTCTGATCGAGATTCGTGGGCTCGTGTGGATGACTCCTAGTGGCCGGACACGTGTGCGGCTTGCAACATCATCCTTAAGCCCGGATCAGCGAGGTTAGAGCATCTAACTTGCAAGGTAATAGATCTGATCTATTATTTAATACATACATTAGATGTAGCTAGTATAGAAATATGTTGATATGATCAACATGTAGTTCATACTATATTCATATTTATTTTAATTTTTGATTTAATGCTATGTAATAATCATGTAATAGGATCTTAGATCTAGGGATTTTCTGATCTTAGAAAATAAATTTTGATTTATTTTAGTCTTCCGCTGTATGATCTTGAAAAAGTTTCAAGATCTAACCCTGAAACCCTAGATCTGGTTTCTTCAGAGAGTGCGTGGAAGTTTGGCATCAAAAATCTAGTTGGACGTGGGCTTTGTTTATGGTGCATGGAGAGGAGAGTTCAATCCACATAGGATTCCTCTTTAGGTGGCTGATTTAAATTAATTTAAACTCTAAGCAATTCTAATCGTATAAAAATTGATTAGACCCAAATAGATTAGAATCCAAATCTGATTAGGAGTCCAAACTATTTAGATTAAATGTCACAATCCTTTTAGACTCTCTTTTGGTACTTGAGTCAGACTTAATTATAATCCTAACCTAATTAGAATTTAGTGCATCTATGAAGAGGAGAATTTTTAGTCCAAATAGAAACTCAAACACTCTTGGTTAGATCCTAATCTAATTAGGAATTAAGTTAAATCCAAATCCTAATCAAATAAGAAATCATTCTCCTATGCAATTTGGTTATCTCATAACCCAATTAGGCTTGATCAAATCAAACCCATGTCAAGTCAAATTAAATTTAATTTAATTAGACTTGATGCAAGCCCCATTGCTCAATCAAATTGAGCCAATTAGCAATTTAATTACTAATTAATCCTCCTATAACTCACTAACTCTTTAGCGAGTTACTTAATTATAACATTTGCATTGGATTAATCATCAATCAAATTGATAATCAAATCTTATCACGATTCATAATTATAATTCAACCATCTGATCAATTAAAAATATCTTTGTGTGTGATCCATAGGCTCTATTCTATCAGGTAGTGAGATATATTATGATCTCTATCACAATATCATCAAAACTCCTTTCAATAGATTGGAACCATTCTAACTCTGCCAATCAAGGATCATCGATCATCGAGATAATGCTCGTGGGTCTCACAATCTACCAGTGATACTTAACAGTATGTAGTGGCAATCCAATAGAATAAAAGGTGATGAACCTCTAGGTGCAGTTAACGTATGATACGATCCCTCTATCGTGAGTCCCGATCAGTTGGCAGATCATAGATGAATCGTCAAATCTCATCATCGATCATATGATAGATTCAATCAACTCGAGTCTATATATGATTCTCATAAATTTTTTTTTTCATTAATCACACTGCTATAGCTATAGACTTAAGGACTCAGCTTCTTAAATCTCATTAGATTACTCTCTTCTGCTAAGGTCGATAGATTCCATCTAGGTGTACATTCTCCTCCTACAGTAGATCAACTGTCACCAACATCCACTACAAGGACTCATTGAGTCAATATTTATGTGTAGTCAAACTCCAATAGTCTCACTGTGAGCAGCTGTAACACTGCAGGTCAAAGGATCAGTCACACTACTACAGCATCAAGAAAGTCACTAACGAGTGAACAGACATCCATGTGACTTCTTGTGTTGGTCACACTCAGTATTGGTTATTCTCTAACAACCACCTATACTCTCACTCTAGTGTCATTACACCACAGACTCGAGACTCATCTGCTCGAAGAAAGCAATCCGTGCACTGATCTATCTGGATCAATCACCATCTCCATGATGATCTTATGATCAAGAGCAATTTAGAAATTAACCATCAATGACATATGTCTCAAATTTTTAATTTTTTGAAAATATGTGTCATCATCTTGTTAATCTCTTGGATGATTCATGGACATATAAAATATGAATGATAATATAAATACCCATTAAGTATAAAATCATATCCTAGTAGTATGATATGCATCAGCCAAATTAGCTTCTAGGGCATACATCCAATATAAAAATTAGATTGGATCTTATTTTTAATATGAGAATTTAGAGAAGAAATATCAAAAAAATCTTGTTGGATGTTTGGGGCTTCCTAGGGCTCTTGATCAAGGAGAAAAAGGGAGAAGAAAAGAGAAGAATGATTCTTCTCTTGGATCTTTCTTTTTAGTTTTTCTAGAGCATGAAAATTTATATTATTTTCTATATGAGAAATTAGATTAGATCTAATTTTTATCATAAAAAATCAGAGAAAATTTTTTTCTTAAAGGCATGAAAGGAAGAGAAAAAGGTTCTCTCTTGTGCATGGGAGAATTGAGAAGAAAGGATTGTTCTCTTGATCTTTATCGTAGAGATTTGATGCATGAATCTAGAAAGAAAAGGAGAGGATCTTCTTATTCTTCATCTTCTTCATATTTCTTTGAGATCAGCTAACAGCATGGTGTCTTTGTGAGCTAGCACTTTTGAAGAGATCGATCAGCACAAGGGCTTCGTGTGAATACTCGTAGAGGTCGGACGCATTGCGACTGCTGAGTATCATGAAGAATCAATTATCATGGATTTTAGATGTAGTAATCTACTATCCATGCTCAGGTATGGAGTTTTAAACTCAATTTATAATTTAGATATGATCTAATTTGATATAGATGTGATCTATGTTTGTTGAATTTTAGATTTCAAATTTATATACACGCATATTAGTTCATATTATAGATTCTGTATGGTAGTTTTAGATTTGATCTATACATGTATTGTAGATTAAATTATTTAATCTATATATGTTCCACTATAAAATTTTAAAAATGCATGCACAAAATCGTCAGGCTTCCCTTCAACTGGTATCAGAGCGAAGGTTCGTTATGACATAAACATATATACATGTAGAGTTGAAATGTAGATTTAGTAATGCATGGGATGTATTATGATCTGATTTTAGATATGATCTAATGTAAAAATTAGATCTAATATAATTTAGATTAGATCTAAATTTTTGCATATATGATATGTGAGTAGATTAGATGATCCGATTAGCAAATACTTAGATTGGGTTGATCACCAGACCATCCAATCATAGGAGCAAAAAAAGTTTAAAGGCCCTCTCTTCCTATTCGATAGGATGCTCTTATAGTGTATAGGGGTGCCATGTGATTTAATCTCATAAAGAAGAACATGAAAGGAAGAACTTACTTTTCTTCAAAATCCTAGATGTTGAAACCTTAGGATTTATTGGTATGTGATACAAAACTTGACTTATATGAAAAGTAGAACATCTAATCTGTATGATTAAAATTATTTTAATCATAAAAAAAATTAAAATTATAAAATATTTAGATATGATCTAAAGTTTATTTATAATTAATTTTATTTCAGTTTATGCAAAAAATTTTAGATCTGAAACTATATGATACCTATTGGCATGCCAACTGAGCTGACTCAGTTTTGAACTTAGTCGATCCAATCTCCTGATTTAGTCGACTCAGTACTAATTGATCTCAACCAGTTATCTCAGATTGTACAGTAATGATTATTATTCATCATCAGTTAGTCGATCAAGTATTAGACTTAGTCGACCCACTGAAGTGAGCCGACTTAGCTCAAGGGTTAGCCGACCTAGTTTTCATAACAAAAAATTTTACATAAAAATGATGTAAAATTATTTTATAAAATTAAAATAGTTTCAATTAATAATCTTAACCCATGTTAATACTATACTTAATTGAGAATTAAGAAATATATTTTAGATCTAGAATTATGATTAAAGATCTAATGACATCGCATAAAACATGGAGCATGGGTTAGCTCAAATTAGATCCTTTTAATTAGATTATCCCTAAGGCTAGAATCAAAGACTTAACAGACTAAAAGGAGTAGTTGATCAAATCTAACCAATAGTTAATTTAGATTAGGTCAAGGATACTCTAGATCAAATATAATAGTTATAGAAGGTCGAATCCATGTCTTTCATTAAACCAAATGGATCTTGATTGAAACTCAATGGTTGAGCCGAGTCATTGGGCTGATTAGATCACTAAGTGACTCAAGTTGACTCATATCATTAAGGTTAATCAGCATGACTGATTTAGGTGCCCTAGATCGGCTTGTCTCAGTCCTTCTCATGACTTATTAAAATCAGTGGGAGGATTTATGACTTGTCGGTTAGACCAGCTAGTTTCTAATCTTTTACATGACTTGGTGAAATCAGTGAGAGGATTTATGACTTATAGATTAATTGATTACTTCTAAAATATATTAACCAAACCCTCTAAATCATTAGGTCCATAAAATGAGCTAGTTATGTATGGAGATAATTAGATCATAGTCTTCCATTAAGGTGCATGATAATGCATCCAATATTCTAAATAGGCATTGGAGAAGTCACATGCTTGGTGTCTATTGGGTATTAGAATTATCATTCATCATATGACCATCTTGTTGTCTCCTTCAAATCAATGGTCAGGTTGGCCGAGCTACACTCGGGTCTGGACATTCATTTGCTAGATGCACTTGATGTAGTCATGTTAATGGTTGGACCTAACTAGATTTTTCAATAGAGGTGACACATGCCTGCTGAAGAGATACCTAAGGTAAAATCTGATTGCTAGAAATTATTTGGAGAAATAATTAGTTATGAACCTACCCATGGATGTACTAGGATTGATCGAGCCATAATCAGACCTGAATGTAGTCTGTGTAGATTCTAATACCCACTAAGGAATTAAAGTAATTCCTCGAATTGGAGGTAAAGACTATCAATTCATATAAAATAATGGGAGAATCTTTAGACTAAAGTCCAAATCTTTAGGCTTAAAATAATTCATATACTGATAGATCAATTATTCTCTTTTCAAAAATGATTAAAAAATTATCGTTCTATTCATTGTTAGACAGTGACAATATTATCGAACATAACTTCGATAGCCAGTATCAGAAGTTAAGTATAGTCCTTGAGCCTGAATTAATTAAGAAGTCTAAGGCTAACCATAATCAGACATAATACTTTTTTAGAAGAAGCTAGATCATTGGAAGAGGAATTATCCTCGATGTTTTAGTCTTCTTGACCCAAACAGGCCTAAAAGGGAAATCAACAAATGGTTGCTGGTCAAGATAGTTATATGATAACTCTTTAAAATTTTTTATTGGTAATACTACTACCTGGGTATAGGATACCGACAGTACAAGTCATTTTGCAAATAGTTGTAAAAGACTTCAGAATAATAGAAGATTTGAAAACGGTAAGAGATTTCTGAATATAAGAGATGGAAGTCTGTTCCAGTCTTAACATTAAGAACATCGAGCTTATTTTCAATCCTGATGATCTCATTTTAAGTGATTGCTATTATTGTCCAATCTTATTGATGATGTCAATAAGAATGATTATTGTGATATCATTGTGAATGATACTACAATAATGAGTGGACAATTGAAAATGACACAAACTTAGTACCATAACCTATTAATATAAAGTACACGTCTAACTAGCATCCTAAATTAGATAACATCACTGAAACCTACCTTTGGCATAATTGACTTAGTCACCTTTTATTGAAAAGGGTGAATGAGCCAGTAATATTCTGAGTTTGATACATATTGATGTACTTGCATTCATAAACATAAATGCCAAAGAAGGACTTTACTACTTCATTAAAATCTCTGACGATCTATCTTGGTATGGGTGCGTCTTGCTTATGAAGCATAAGTTTGAATCGATTGAAATATTCAAATGATTTCGTAATGAGGAAGAAAAATAAACTGTAAAGAGTATTAGAACTCATCGATTAGATCGATGAAGTGAATATCTTTACAGTAAATTTTTTGACATATCTTGAAGAGAATTGGTTTCTCTCTCAATGGGCCTCTTCTGGGACACCACTGTTTAAAAGGGCATCTAAAAGAAGGAATCAAACTTTTTTAGACATGGTTTGGCCCACTATGAGATTTGCTAGTCTGTTTAAAGTTATGTTTTAGAGACTACTTGATATGTGCTCAAGAATATTCTGAGCAAATTAGTCACCAAAACTCCATATGAGATATGAACTTGGGTAATTTGATGTTCTCTTATCTTAGGTGTTGGTGTAGAATTCCACTGAAATCGAAGAAGTTGGAGTCGACATGACCGCGGCCACTGCCAGGACCTGCAAGGAAGTCTAAACCGAAGTTGGGGGTGCTCTGACAAGACTCTCCGATGCTCAAGTCAGTACTCTGCTTCAACAGAAATGGAGTGCTCGAGTAAAAATTTTAGTAGAGTTTCGAGATAGAGTTTTGAGCTTAGAGAAGAACATATCTGGGGGTTCCTTTTTATAGATGGAGAGCATAACTGATTGACAGTGATGTCTGTAACCGCCTGGTAGTGGGCCGTTCAGAGCCACGCGGAGTTTGTTACGGAGAGTAGTGGCGTCAGGGGCCGTTCAGGGCCACGTGGAGTTTGTTACAGGGAGTGGAGTGGTGTCCATTGTCATGACTTGCCAGAGAATGTGGAGCCCAGAGAGTGGAGTGGTGTCCGTTGTCGCAACTTGCCAGAGAGTGGTGGAGCCACACAGAATCCATTGCAGAGAGTGGAGTAGGATAGTGGCCGTTGTCGTGACTTGCCAGAGAGTTCAGATCCGTCAGTTGGAGCTCGACTGGGATGTCTGATGGAGTGGAATGGCTCTCTATCTCATCGATCTAGGAGAAGCTCGGATGTTTTCGAGGTTGTGACGGGTCTACTATTGTTGGGTGCCTAAAGCACTGATACTACAGGCGAGAACTATCTACTGTAGAAACTCGGATGGAGATTTTCTGTTGGAGAAGTTCGGTAGGAGTCCAATTGCTAGAGAAGTCCGTCTGAGATTTGCCTGATGTGGAAGCTCATCTGAAAATTATTCATCGGAGAAGTCTGATTTCATGAAGAATCTGGCGGAGGGTCGGTCGGTGGTGGACTTTGGATGGCATTGGGGAGGTTCGTCCGCTGGAGGAGTTTGGAGATCCTGTGAAAGTCTGGATGGCATTGTTGAAGTCCGACTGGCGCTATTGAAGGTTGATGGCTGGGGAGGTTCGACAGACACCGGAGGCGATCGGCCATTGTAGAAATCCAGCTGCTGGAGCCTATCTGTTGTAGAAGCTCGTCCGAAATCCATCCGCTATGGAAGTTCGGACGGAGTCTGGTTCTTGCAGAAGGCTGAAAGGAGGCCACTTATTGTAGAGGCTCGATCGAAGATCGTTGTCGTGGAAGCTCAGAGTGGTGGCCTGGCCGGTGGAACCTATCTCATTGTAGAAGCTCATCCGGGATTCGGAGTAGATATCCGAAGTAGACCGCCCGCAGTAGGAGTTCAGAGTAGACTGCTTGCCGTGGAAGTTCGGAGTAGACTGCATGCTATAGAAGTTCAGCTCTCGCAAGAGCTCGGGTAGAATCCGGAAGGCAGTCGACCATCGTAGAAACTTGG
The DNA here is from genome assembly GCF_000442705.2 of Elaeis guineensis. Classification (NCBI taxonomy): domain Eukaryota; kingdom Viridiplantae; phylum Streptophyta; class Magnoliopsida; order Arecales; family Arecaceae; genus Elaeis; species Elaeis guineensis. The sequence goes on along the minus strand of NC_026000.2, from coordinate 41,257,802 downwards.
ATGGAGTCTGGTTACTGTAGAAATCTCGTTGTCAAAGAAGCTCGGATATTGACGAAGTCTGAAAGAAGTTTGGAGTAGGGTCGTCCGTGGCTAGAAGAAGTCTGAAAGGGATTCGGAGAATAATTGATCACGGTAGAAGATCGGCTGATAGTGAAGCCCAGAGAGCTTTTGGAGTGGCTCGGTAGATGAATGGAGAAGCTCATTGTCGAGAAGTTCGAACGGTATTATGGAAGCTCAGACGATCGAGGGGGTTCAGAGAGATGCCACAGAAGGTCGAAGCCAAAAAAATCCTGGAAGGGTTGGTCTTTTATAAACTTCGGATGGGAGTATTTTATACCCAACACCAGTCCCCCTACTTTCGAGTTCGGGATCCGAATGAAAGAAGTCAGAGAAATTCTCACAGCCGAAGTTATCCCCCTCGATTTTCGCTCCCGGTGGTTTCCAGATATTTTGGCGTTTGGCGTGCTGGTGCCGGAGTCTTTTCAAATCGAGGTGATCTGAAAAGAATTTTTTCGAAATTCCTGCTGGGGCGCTGCCCTAGGTACGGTGCAATAATGGTTTTACCAACTGTCAGCCACCTTCAGCAGCTTGCCATGGTGAGTGGGCCATGCGGCGGTTATAGACTGGCCAGAGGAGTCCTGCGGTCATTATTGCATCGGACCCCGTCGCCTATTTAAACCCGCCTCCCTCCTTCAGGGATCTCACTTCACCCGGGAGTTTCTTCAGTTCCTCCTTCCTGAGAGTTCTATTCTTCCTCAGTATCCTTTTTGGCCTCAGCGTTCTTCGAGTCGTCCCCATCTCTACATCTCTGCATTCTTCAGATCAGCCTAGGTTTGCTCCAGAACTCTCCCTTTTTCGCGGCTTGGTTTCTAAACTATGTTGATCTTCCTTCATTGCAGATATGGGCACAAACGCAGCTCGGATGCTAGCCAAGAGTCTCAAGGCCCACAAGAGGGAAAGCGCTGCAACTTCTGGGTCAGCGAAGGAGGCGAGGGTAGAAGAGACAAGTCCGATCGGGTTTCGCCTTGATCGCCCAGAGCCCGCGCTTGTGGCACATCTTCAACCGTGAGTACTTTCCGATTCTGCGAAAGGGGGAAGCCGAAGGGGGACTGAAAGAAGAAGTCAGAAAGAAGGAGAAACCCAATCTCAGAAAGAAGGTCATGCCTGCCGTCATTGTGAGGCAGCGAAAGCCATGGCGCAAAAAAGATGGCGTCTACATGTACTTTGAAGATAATGCTGGAGTATTGTTAATCCAAAGAGAGACTGAAAGAAGAAGTCGGATACTTAAAGTAATCTCGACGATGGCTGGAATCGAGAGTTTGAAGTCTGATGGTACTGAGCTTCCTTGGAGCTCTTTTGCCTTGTATTTTTTTTCTTTCTTGTTGGCCCCTCTTTTTTTGGCCTTCAAAGGCTTTGTAATGCACACTTTACTAATGAAATAAAAAGAAAATTTTCTATTACCTTGTCCATTCTTGCATTGAGTCATCGTTTACCGAACTTCTTTTGTCTTTTATCTTGTTCGATGTCGTCGTTGTTTGAAGGTTCTCGGTCGTCGCCATGTTGATTTGCCTTTTTTGTTCATGACCATAGGTCTTTTCGAAGCCATTTGAGTCTGACGCTTCCTCCCAGTGCTCGAGCTTGAGGGTCCGAACTCCTCGTTACCTTAAGGAAGTCGATTTTTCCTCGGCCTGTGTTGAGTTTCCTCTTAGAAACTGAGGGTTCTTGATAAGACTCTCCTTCCTCGTTGATACGAGCTCCCTTATGTTTTGGACGTAATTTATTTTTCACTTGTCACTGGTGTAGCTCGTCGCTTTCCCTTGTCATCTCCCCCCCCCTCTTTTTTTTTCATTTGGGCAAGGTTTTCCCTCTGCTCTTAACAGGGTCGTGGGAGTGTAGAGGAGCCATTGAGGAGGCTTTCCTCCTCGTCCATCTTGATCGATCGGGTCTTTATGTGTGTCAGGACGAGGTTCTCCTCTTGTTCCCAACAATCAATTTCAGCTCATGTTAGGACAAGGTTCTCTTTCTGTTCCTAACAGGACTGTGAGGGCACGTAAGGGCCGCTGCAAGGGCCTATCCCCTTATCCGATCTCTAGATAATCGGGCCTTCGACTTTGCTCATGTTAGGATGAGGTTCTCCTTCTGTTTCTAACAGAGTTGTGGGGGCACGTAAGGGCCGTTGCAAGGGCCTCTCCCCTCATCCGGTCTCTAGATAACCGGGCCTTCGACTTTGCTCACGTTAGGACGAGGTTCTCCTCCTTTCCTAATATGGCTGTGGGGGCACATAAGGGCCATTGTAAGGGCCTCTCCCCCCATCTGATCTTAAAATAATCGGGCCTTCGACTTTGCTCATGTTAGGATGAGGTTCTCCTCCTGTTCCTAACAAGGCTGTGGGGGCACATAAGGGCGTTGCAAGGGCCTCTCCCCCCATCCGATCTTTAAGTAACCGTGCCTTCGACTTTGCTCATGTTAGGATGAGGTTCTCCTCCTGTTTCTAACAAGACTATGGAGGCACATAAGGGCCGTTGCAAGGGCCTCTCCCCCCATCTGATCTTTAAGTAACCTGGCCTTCGACTTTGCTCATGTTAGGATGAGGTTCTCCTCCTATTCCTAACAAGGCTGTGGGGGCACATAAGGGCTGTTGCAAGGGCCTTTCCTCCCATCCGATCTTTAAGTAACCAGGCCTTCGACTTGGCTTATATTAGGATGAGGTTCTCCTCCTGTTCCTAACAAGGCTGTGGGGGCACATAAGGGCCGTTGCAAGGGCCTCTCCCCTCATCCGATATTTAAGTAACCGTGCCTTCGACTTTGCTCATGTTAGGATGAGGTTTTCCTCCTATTCCTAACAAGGCTGTGGGGGCACATAAGGGCCGTTGCAAGGGCCTCTCCCCCCATCTGATCTTTAAGTAACTGGGCCTTCGACTTTGCTCATGTTAGGATGAGGTTCTCCTCCTGTTCCTAACAAGGCTGTGGGGGCACATAAGGGCCGTTGCAAGGGCCTCTCCCCCTATCCAATCTTTAAGTAACCGGGTCTTCGACTTTGCTCATGTTAGGACGAGGTTCTCTTCCTGTTCCTAACAAGGCTATGAGGGCACATAAGGGCCGTTGCAAGGGCCTCTCCCCCCATCCGGTCTTTAAGTAACCAGGCCTTCGACTTTGCTCATGTTAGGACGAGGTTTTTCTCCTATTCCTAACACGCTTGATTTTGATTGTATGAGGGAGTTACTCCCTGTCGTTATAAGCTCATGCTAAAAAAAAAATATGCAAATATGAAACTTTTATTTAAGGCAAAGCTATTGGTAATACATTCACAGATTTTTGAATTCCATGGTCGTAGAAGGTCTGCTTCTTCGAGCTCTTTTAGATAGTATGTTTCGGGTCGGACTACCTCCTTGACTTCATACGGGCCTTCCCAGTTCGGTGTAAGTTTTTCTTGATTCTAAGATTGTGAGATAGCGGCTCGCCGAAGTACCAGGTCCCCGCTCTGAAGGCTTTGCTTTTGACCCAGGAATTGAAGTAGCAGGCTATTTTCTGCTTGTAAGCCGCCATCCAAACTTGAGCTGTCTCCACTTTTTTTCTAACAAATCGAGGTTGGCCTTGAGATCCTGTGGGTTGTGCTGCTCGTCGAATGCCACGACTTGCACCGACAGAAGCTTGAGTTCAATCGGGATCACGGCTTCTATCCCGAAGGCCAAGGCAAAGGGGGTCTCCCCTGTGGGCAATCTCTGAGTAGTTCGGTATGCCCATAACACATGATAAAGCTCGTCTGCCCAAGTTCCTTTGCTTTTTCAAGTCTCATCTTGATTCCTTGCAACAGAGTTCTGTTGGTCACCTCGGCCTCGCCGTTTGCCTGCGGATGGGCTACCGAAGTGAAATTATGGGAGATATTTAGATCCTCACAAAATTCGGCAAATCTTGCTCCAGCAAATTGCTGCCCATTATCAGTAATGAGGGTTTTGGGTAAGCCAAACCTACAAACAATTGACTATCAGACGAAGTTCTGCACTTTAGCTTCTGTGATTTTTGCCAAAGGTTCAGCTTTGACCCACTTGGTGAAATAGTCTATTGCCACCAGGAGGAACTTCCGCTATCCGGATGCCATGGGAAAAGGTCCGAGGATATCCATCCCCCATTGCGCAAACGGTCATGGGGCACTCAATGGTGTAAGTTCGAAGGCAGGTTGTCTTTGGATATTTGCATATCTCTGACACCGATCACATCTTCTGACATATTCGACAGAGTCGTGGTACATGATAGGCCAGTAATAGCCTTGTCAGAGCAGTTTGTGGATAAAGATCTGGCCCCCAGGTGACTTCCATAGACTCCCTCGTGTACCTCCCACAAGGCAAAGTCGGCTTCAGAAGGTCGGAGACATTTCAGAAGGAGCAAAGAGTACGACCTCTTATATAGCTTGCCTTCGTAAAGGATATATCGGGAGGCCTGGTTCCTAAGCTTCCGAGCTTCTTTTGCATCAAGAGGAAGAACCCCGTCCTTGAGGTATGCAACCAGTGGGTTGATCCAGCTGGGTTCACGGTTGATCTCCATCACAAGCTGTGATTCTTCCATACTTGGGCACTTCAGAACTTCGAAGAAGACTTCCTTAGGCAGTTCTGTCGGAGCCAGGGTAGCCAACTTGGAGAGAAGGTCGGCCCTAGTATTTTCTGCTCTTGGGATCTGCCTGATGTCAAAGCTGGCAAAGGTAGGGATGATCTCCTTTACTTTTTCTAGATACTTGGCCATACTGTTCCCCCGAGCTTCATAATTTTTGCTGACCTGTCCCACTACTAATTGAGAGTCACTGTAGGCTTGAAGCCGATCTACTTCTAATTCTTTGGCGATCCTCAGTCCTGCAATCAGAGCTTCATATTCTGCTCCATTATTTGTCACTGGGAATTCGAAGCGCAGTGCATACTCCATGATAATTTCATCTGGATTGACCAAGATCAGGCCCGCGCCTGCACCTGATATGTTGGAGGAACCGTCCACGTAGAGGGCCCAAAAACATTAGGGAGATCTATTCTTTCTTCAGGGGAGTTCGGTTGGAGCCCTGGGTTGTCGGCTTCATCTCGTCCAAGTTCGGCCTCCTCCGAAATAGTGCATTCCACCATGAAGTCTGCTAATATCTGGGCTTTTATTGTCGGTCGAGGTCGATAGTGAGCTCGACTGCCCATTTCGCTATCCTCCCAGAGGCATTCGCTCGATGCAGAACCGCCTTGATCGGCTGGTCGGTGAGCAGTGTTATAGTGTGTCCTTGAAAGTAAGGTCGGAGCCTTCGAGCTGCAATCAACAAGACGTAAGTTAGTTTCTCTAACTTAGTATACCTGGTTTCGGTGTCTCTCAATACTCAGCTTATGTAGTAGATCGACCGTTGAATTTTTGCCTCTTCCTTAATCAGAACTGCTGCGAGAGCCATAGGGGAGACCGCCAGGTACAGGAACAACTCCTCTCCAGGTTCAGGCTTTGCCAATAGTGGAGATGAGCCGAGGTAGTCCTTCAGTTCTTCGAACGCTTGCTGACATCTAGCGATCCAACAGAAGTTCTTCGACTACTTGGAGTCTAAAAGAAAGGTAGGCACCGCTCGACCGATCTTGAGACAAAGCAATTTAGAGCCGCTACTCTCCCAGTAAGGCGCTTGTTGCTCCTAGATTGATTTTGATGATTACAAAGCAGATTGAAGGGATACAAATATTTTAAATTGAAAAAGGCTTTATGCTCTTCAAGGGAAAAATCATAATTTTGCTAAAATCTGATTTGATAGTATCATTTGGTAGAACAAAAGATTTGTGATCCAATGGTGAAAATTTCATTGATTTTGGACTTGTATTTTGAAAGTTATGCATGTTTGAAAATCATGAGTCAACCCGTGAGTCAACTCATGGCACAATGAGCTGATTGGCACACCCTGTGAGTCGACCCTCATGAGTCGACCCCCAGGCATGAGTCGACCCCCATGAGTCGACCCCTGCAGTTTTAGGCCAAAAGTTGCAAAAACTCATTTTCTGCTGTTGCAACAGAAGTCGACTCATGAGTCGACTCCTGAAGCATGAGTCGACTCATGAGTCGACCCCTGCGACGAAAAATGTCAGCAACGGCTGTTTTTTTGCCCGTTTTAATTGCCTTTTATGCTTCCTAAAATTGCTCTAACGGCTCTTTATCTGCCTAAATTGTTTTCTCTTGCTTTTAATGCTATAAAATGCTTGAAATGGTGAAAGAAATTACAGATTAAATAGCAGATCAAACGTGAGATCAAAGACAGAAGAGAGGATCCGAAATCTGCACGAAAAAGCTGAGATCAACGAAATATCCAAAAAGAAAAAGAGAGAGGATCCACAATATACAAGAGAGATTGTAAAAGAGAAAAGCAAGAGCATTCAAAGAGAGGATCTTTCAAGCCTATTGTTCAACCTTGATCTAGAGATCTTCCAAAGTTTTCAAGAGATCTTCAATCAACAATCAACCTCTTCTCAAGCATTCGTTCAAGCGTTCATCCACTTTGAGAAAATCCGAAAAGGGGTTCTTCATTTGAGTAAAGTTTTTATTGTTATATTCGCTCATTTAAAGGAGCTGTTATTGTATTAATCTGTGCTCAAAATTTTCTAACTCTTTGTGAGTTTTTGTTCTTGTTTTTGGAGGATTTCCAAAACAAGGAAAGGTTGATCCGAACCTGAAATTGGAGTATTTTGGGTTTATTTGTACCCGAGAAAAAGTGATCTAGCTTGGGATAGCTAGTGTCGGAGTTTCCGACATTTTGTATTCAGGTTGAATACAAGTATAGTGGATTGAAATTCCCAAGTAGGAGCTTGGGGAGTGGATGTAGGTGCAGGTTGGCACCGAACCACTATAAATCCTTGTGTTTGTGGTGTGCTTTATCGCTTCACTTTATTTCTTTATTATATCCTTGCATTCCTGTTTTAGATATTTAATATTGAATTAAAATCTTTGTATTGTTCATCATAAGTAATTAATCAGTTGGGCTTAAAATTTTTAGAAACCCAATTCACCCCCCCTCTTGGGTTGCATAGCTGGGCAACAAGTGGTATCAGAGCCCGGTGCTCTATCCCTTCTTTGATCTAACAATCAAAGAGCCAAAGATCTATGGCAACCCATGTTGGTACTTCTCTAGCCGAGGGGCAATCAACAAACCGACCTCCACTTTTCAATGGGTCTAATTACACCTATTGGAAAGCTCGGATGAAGATTTTCATACAAGCACTCGACTATGATATGTGGAGTATCATAGTGAACGGTCCTCACACACCCACCAAGATTATAGATGGTGAGGAGTCAACCAAACCCGAGAAAGAATGGGATGAGGTAGACAAGAAATTGGCACAATTAAATGCCAAAGCCATGAATGTTCTTTATTGTGCACTAGATGCAAGTGAATTCAATCGCATTTCTACTTGTGCATCTGCTAAAGAAATATGGGATAGGTTAGAAGTAACCCATGAGGGAACAAATCAAGTAAAAGAGTCTAAAATAAACATGCTTGTACATAAATATGAATTGTTTAAGATGGAGCATGACGAGTCCATAACTGCTATGTTTACTCATTTTACTGATATAATTAATGGTTTGAAGAGTCTTGGCAAATCTTATACTAACAGTGAACTTGTAAGGAAGATTCTCAGGTCACTGCCAAGAACTTGGGAAGCCAAGGTGACTGCCATCCAAGAAGCAAAGGACTTGAACACTCTACCTCTAGAAGAACTTCTTGGATCCTTGATGACTCATGAACTTAGCATGAAGCAACATCAAGAGGATGAAGTCAAAAATAAAAGAACCATTACCCTCAAATCCACAACTTCGCCTGATTATGAAATGGATGACACTGAAGATGAAGAACAGGATGAAGAGATGGCACTCATCACCCGGAAATTTAAAAAGTTTCTAAGAAAAAGGAAACAGGGGATGAGAAAGAAATTCACAAAAGGGGAACAAAGCAAAGAAAAAGAGAAAGATCAATCCCTTACATGCTACGAGTGCAAGAAACGGAATATTTCAGATCTGAATGTCCACAACTAAAGAAAGGCAACAAAAAGTTCAAAAAGAAGGCAATGATGGGACTTGGAGTGCAAGTGATGATTCAAGCTCCGACGAGGAAACCTCAACAGAACAAGCCAACCTGTGCCTGATGGCACACGAAAATGAGGTAACTTCTGAATCCACTAGTGAATTCACATTTGAAGAATTGCATGAAGCATTCTATGATTCAATTGATGAATTAAAGAAACTAGGGAAGAAAAAAAAGAACTGAAATTGGAAAATCAGTCCTTAGTGAAACAAGCTGAAATTCTTTCAATTGAAAAATTCACCTTGAGTCAAGAAAATCAAAACTTAAAAGATGAAATTAACAAGCTGAAATCTATAGTAGATAAGTTCACCTTAAGTTCAAACAAACTAAATATGATCCTTGAAAATCAGAAAGCTATATATGATAAGGCTGGACTTGGCTATAAACCTCTGAAGAAACAAAAGTTTCTGAAGGATATTTATGTAAATTATTCAAGTAACAAGTCTACAAATATTACTTGTTTCAAATGTGGTAGAATAGGACATAAATCATACACATGCCTCAAATCTACAAATACAACTATAAAGAAAATATGGGTTCCAAAAGGAACCATTCTGACTAACCTAAAAGGACCCAAGAAAGCTTGGGTACCTAAGACAGAAACTTGACCTTTGCTTGCAGGTGTGTCTAGCATCCCAAGAAGAAACAGGAAATGGTATCTTGACAGCGGATGCTCGAGACACATGACTGGTGATGAATCACAATTCATCACGCTTGATGCTAAGGATGGAGGGATGGTCACCTTTGGAGATAATGGCAAAGGAAAGATCATCGGGATAGGTAACATTGGTATCACTCCCTCCAAATACGTTGAGAATGTTTTACTAGTTAAAGGTTTAAAGCATAACTTACTTAGCATTAGTCAATTCTGTGATAAAGGGTATAAAGTAGTTTTTGAATCATCTGTTTGCATTGTGACTAATCCTATTAACGATGGCATTAAATTTATAGGACATAGGCATGGCAATGTTTATATGATAGATTTGAATGACTTAGCCAAATTAGACATGCAATGCCTAGTATCCTTGAATGCTAAAATCAATGAGACTAGTTGGCTGTGGCATCGTAGACTTGCACATATCAGCATGCATTCTCTTTCAAAATTAATTAAGAAAGATTTAGTTCTCGATTTGCCAAAATTAAATTTTGAAAAGGATAGAATTTGTGATGCATGCCAATTAGGTAAACAAACTAGAGTATCATTTAAATCCAAAAACACTGTTTCAACTTCTAGACCATTAGAGCTCTTACATATGGACTTATTTGGACCAACAAGAACCACCAGTCTAGGAGGAAAACGATATGGCCTTGTAATTATAGATGATTACTCTCGTTTTACTTGGGTTTTCTTTTTGGCTCATAAAAATAAAACTTTTCATATTTTCACTAAATTTCATCGAAAAGTCTCTAATGAAAAAGGGTTTTCAATTCAAAATATTAGAAGTGATCATGGAACTGAATTTGAAAATCAAGATTTTGAAAATTTTTGTGATGAAAATGGAATAGCCATAACTTCTCTGCTCCTAGGACACCCCAACAGAATGGGGTAGTTGAAAGGAAAAATAGAACCTTAGAAGAAATGGCCCGTACCATGCTTTGTGAAAGCAACCTTCCAAGATATTTTTGGGCGGAAGCTATTAACACAGCATGTTACATTTTAAATCATGGTTTGATTAGACAATTTTTAAAGAAAACCCCCTATGAACTTTGGAAAGGAAGAAAACCAAATATTGCATATTTTCATTTTTTGGTTGCCGATGTTTTGTATTAAATAATGGCAAAGAAAAACTTGATAAATTTGATGCAAAATCAGATGAAGCAATCTTTCTAGGTTACTCCTCCACTAGTAAAGCATTTAGAGTTTTCAACAAAAGAACTTTAGTAGTTGAGGAGTCCATACATGTTGTTTTTATGAATCTAACGATCTTCCTTCAAGGAAGAATGAGGGTGTTGATGATGCAGATCCACTAATAAAAGGTATGAAGGAGATCACTCTGAAAGATTCAGCAACTCCAAAAGACAAGGATCAAGAAGACGAACAAAATGAAAGAGGTGAAGAAATTCAAGAACAACCTCAAGGTACAAATGACCTACCCAAGGAATGGAGGTATGTTCACAACCACCCTAAGGAGTTAATTATTGGTGACCCTATGCATGGGGTAAAAACCCGTTCTTCACTAAGAGATGCAGTTAATCATTGTGCTTTTGTATCTCATCTTGAACCTAAAACTTTTGAAGAAGCTGAAAATGATCATAATTGGATTAATGCTATGCAAGAGGAACTTAATCAATTTGAAAGAAATAATGTTTGGACCTTAGTATCAAGACCTAAAGATTATTCAATAATTGGCACAAAATGGGTCTTTAGAAACAAATTAGATGAGCATGGAAATGTAATTAGAAATAAAGCAAGACTGGTTGCTAAGGGATATAATCAAGAAGAAGGAATTGATTTTGATGAAACCTTTGCACCTGTTGCTAGATTAGAAGCTATTAGACTTCTACTTGCATATGCTTGCTTTATGATATTCAAATTATTTCAAATGGATGTTAAAAGTGCATTTTTAAATGGATATATCTCTGAAGAAGTATATGTAGAACAACCACCTGGATTTGAAAATCATGCTTTTCCTAATCATGTCTTTAGATTAAATAAAGCTCTATATGGATTAAAACAAGCACCTAGAGCATGGTATGATAGGCTAAGTAAATTTTTACTAAATAATGATTTTTCAAGAGGTAATATAGATACAACCCTCTTTATTAAAAGAAATCAAAATGATATGCTAGTTATACAAATTTATGTTGATGACATAATTTTTGGGTCTACTAATGAATCCCTTTGTCAAGACTTTGCTAAGCTTATGCAGGGGGAGTTCGAGATGAGCATGATGGGAGAACTCACCTTCTTCCTCGACTCCAAATCAAACAATCAAAAGAGAGAATCTCCATCACCCAAAGCAAGTACACCAAGGAACTACTCAAAAGATTTGGAATGGAGAACTGCAAACCAATTGGCACACCAATGAGTCCCTCATGCAAGCTTGACAAGGATGATGAAGGTAAAAGCGTAGACTTAAAATACTATAGAGGTATGATTGGCTCATTATTATATTTAACAGCAAGTAGGTCTGATATCATGTTTAGTGTTTGCTTATGTGCTAGATATCAATCTAATCCTAAAGAATCTCATTTGAATGCTGTTAAAAGAATCCTTAGATACTTAAATGATACTCAAACTCTAGGGTTATGGTACTCTAAGGACTCACAAATTAATTTATTAGGATATTCAGATGCTGATTTTGCTGGATGCAAATTAGACAGAAAAAGCACAAGTGGAACTTGCCAATTTCTTGGAGTTAACCTAATCTCATGGTTTAGCAAGAAACAAAATTCGGTGGCACTGTCTACGGCTGAGGCCAAATACATTGCAGCCGGAAGTTGTTGTGCTCAAATCTTGTGGATTAAGCAATAACTCAAAGATTTTGGAATTAAACTTAATGAAACACCAATAAGATGTGACAACACAAGTGCCATAAATCTATCTAAAAATCCAATTCAACACTCAAGATCTAAACATATTGAAATAAGACATCATTTTATAAGAGAACATGTTCAAAACAAAAAATAATTCTTGAATATGTTTGCACTGAAAATCAATTAGCTGATATCTTTACAAAGGCCCTTAGTGAGGATAGACTTTGTGAAATTAGGAGAAATCTAGGAATTCTAGATCTATTTGCCTAAAATTTCCCAATTTCCAAAGAATTGATTAGAGCTCAATTTTAATATCTATCTTGGTCCCAAAAGCTCAAATTTATCATTCTAAAAACTTATCATTGAGCAAAATTCCTTCACTCAAAATTTCAAATTTTTTTGGAATTTATTCATATTTTTCCTGATTTTCTGAACTTCATGAGTCGACCCCCATGAGTCGACTCAATGGCAAACTTGTAAATCCCACCAACTTTCAACGGGTTCATTGTTTTTATACTGAAACCCTGTTCGTGAGACGACTCATCTTCTCATCGTCCTCCTTCCAAAAGCCATCTTCTCCAACTCTTCTTGCTCCAAATCCAAAGATTAATTTCGAGGCAATTCTCCCTCCTCCTCTCCACCAAAAATCGCCTCCTTGAAAAGGATTTTCTGTGCTTTCTCGCATTGCTTGGCGCGGTTGGAACGTGCCCTAGCACTTTACCGATCTTCCAAAATCCACTTCTTTTCTCCACCAAAATCCTTCTTTACTCTCTTGTGATCCCTCCTCCACTCAATTCAAGTCTCCTTGCCTGCTACTATAGTGGATATGGCTCCAAAGATGAAGCTTCCCCAAAGAAGGAAATCAATCTGTGAGCCTGAAAAATTGTCAGAAAGAAAAGGCAAGCCGCTCAATCTTCAACTGCTCCCACTCCAGTTTCAGTACCTACTCAAGGTCCCTCTCAATCCTCCATAAGCCCCAGTGTGAATCCTCTTTCTGATAGAAAAGTAGAAATCGAAAAAATATAAATTTTCGGTTCTTTGAAGATGAGGGTTTTACTTTTGCAAGTAAAATTAAAAATCAAGGATGGGAACTCTACTGCTCCCTTAAGGAAGTCACCTATGTTGACCTAGTTAGAGAATTCTACCAGAACCTACTTTATGGAAGCGGGTCAGTGACTTCAACTGTAAAGGGAATTGATATCTGCCTGGATTCTAGGATATTGGGAGAAATACTTCAGTTGCCTAGTGAAGGATATTCATATATGGAACTCCTAATTAAAGAAGAGGGGATCAGAATTATTTTAGGAGAAACTTATTCAGGAAATTTAAATAAATTGAAAGCAAAGTTTTTGTCCATTGAGATGAGGGTCCTGCATCAGATGGTAACAAAGCTCTTCTTTCCTAGGAGTGGTAGACATGACTTACTTTCCAGCAGAGATGTATGTGTCATGTTTCATGTCATCACTCAGACCCCCCTGAACCTCCCTGCACTTATGATAGAGGCCATGAGAGAAACCTTGAACAGATCCAAGGCACACTTGCCTTATAGAATGGCCCTTACTAGAGTATTCAGGAGGTTTGGAGTTAGTTGTGAGGGGGAGGCTGCTACTAAGCTCTCTCATGTGGACACTTTCAACCAACACACCCTGCACCGAATGGGATTTACAAAGACTGATGGTGGTTGGATCAAGGGATCTGAGGAGAGAGTTGAGGAAAGAACTGAAGAGAGAACTGAAGATAGAGCTGAAGTCAGAACTGAAGGCAGAGTAGAAGAAGAAGGTCCATCTTCTCCTGTACATGACTTCAGGGCAGCTTCACCAGATACCCAGTTCATTCCTGATACTGAGGCTGGCCCTTCAGAGTTTACTAGGATGCCCACACCAGTGTATCAGCCAGAGAGTAGAGCACCTCATTCAGAGTTCAGACTGGCTGACGATCAGATCGAGCATATATCACAGCGTGTGGCTTCTTTACTGTCTAGTCAGTGGGGTAGTACTTCTTTTGCACCTGGAGCCACCTCTTCTGATCAGACCATTACTCCCCACATCTCCACTGTGTTTCAAATGATATCAGATCAGTCCATCAGGATCCAGCAACTTGAGGACACAGTCTGGAGACTTACTGGTAGAGTTCTTGACTTGCAGGGGCAAGTCCTTGCTTTGGCCCATCCCAAACCACAGGAGTCAACCTTTGAGGTCACAGACCTCACTGCAGAGGCTGGTAGGCTCAGAGGAGCACTAGAAGGTGGATATGAATTGCTGAGGAAAGAAATCCGAGGATCGAGTGAGCATGCTACCACTCAGTTCACTGCTCTACTTCAATCTGTTTCAAGAGCACTGAACGTACTTGATTCTATCAGACTCATCTTTTCTGTTCAGTCCTTAGCATCTCAGCGTTCTCAGCCACCCAGTTCATCTCGCTCTCCTGCTCATGGCAGAGGCAGACGGGGTAGAGGACGCACTTCTGATCCATCATCTCCTCACCCTATATCTGATGACTCCGATCATTGACTTATCTTGATCTTTACTAGATCCTAGGTGCTAGTGTCTTGTTCTAGGATCTGTACCTTGGGGCCATGTATTGACAATTAGCTGGTTGACTTTTATAATATGAACTATGTATTGAAACAATTATGGTTTTAATGGAATCAACTTTTACTTATATTTCTACCTTTTGTAATGATGTTGATCATATTATGGTTATATATATTCTTTTTGTTGAAAAATTATCTTCTCTTTGTTGTTGTTTGCTGTTGATAATTGCTATATTAAGGGGGAGCAAACTTCTGTGATAAACTCTAAAAGGGGAGAAATTAAAGAATGTTTCAGAAAAAAGAAGAGTTAACCATATTTGATGATGTCAAAAAGGGGGAGAAATTAAACAAAACAAAATTGGAGATATTAAACAAAAATTGGAGAAATTAAATATTTGGAGAAATTAAACAAAAATTTGAGAAATTAAACAAAATTTGAGAAATTAAACAAAAATGATATTTTGAGAAATTAAGCAAAAATTTGAGAAATTTGATATCAGACAGAAATTAAACAAAAAGCCATCCATCAAAAGCAAAATCATAAGTACAATACAAATAAGTAATTTTTTATATGCTCTGATATATTTCAAAATTCAAACTTGCTCTGATATATCTTTTGAAATTTTATTTACCTTGATACATCTTAAGAAATTTAACTTGCTCTGATACATCCTAAAATTTCTTTTAACTTGCTCTGATATATGATAAAATTTAATCTGATACAGTGTGAAATTTTCTCTGATATATTATAACATTTAATCTGATACAGTGTGAAATTTTTCTGATATATTATAACATTTGCTCTGATACAGTATGAAATTTTCTCTGATATATTATAAAATTTACTCTGATACATTGAAAAATCTTTTCTGATAACATTGTAAAAATTATTTTTCTTGCTCTGATACATTGCAAAATTTATCTCTTTTCTCTTGCTCTGATATATCGTAAGCTTAAAATGAGTTAATACACTTAAGCTCAAAATCAACTCTTAAACATACTTTGGCACACATAATTTTTTTTAGCACATAAGTATTTTTGTTCTGATGCTAAAGCTAAAATCAAATGAGAATGGAATTTTCAAAATACAGCTCAATCTGATAACAAAAATAAGTTTTCCGCTCTAACACCAAAATCACATAATCAAATGAGCGTATCTTCAAATCCTTAAGCAAATGGACAAATTATTTTTGCGTATGACTATTTATATTACATGCCAAAAGAATCATACTCTTTTCAAGCATATACACCTATAATGTATTCTTTTGAAATTAATGCATTCACATAAATGTTTTTGTTCAAGTTTTTATCATCATCAAAATGGGGAGCTTGTTGCTCCTAGATTGATTTTGATGATTACAAAGCAGATTGAAGGGATACAAATATTTTAAATTGAAAAAGGCTTTATGCTCTTCAAGGCAAAATCGTAATTTTGCTAAAATTCTGATTTGATAGTATCATTTGGTAGAACAAAAGATTTGTGATCCAATGGTGAAAATTTTATTGATTTTGGACTTGTATTTTGAAAGTTATGCATGTTTGAAAATCATGAGTCAACCCGTGAGTCAACTCATGGCACAATGAGCTGATTGGCACACCCTGTGAGTCGACCCTCATGAGTCGACCCCCAGGCATGAGTCGACCCCATGAGTCGACCCCTGCAGTTTTAGGTCAAAAGTTGCAGAAACTCATTTTCTGGTTGTTGCAACAGAAGTCGACTCATGAGTCGACTCCTGAAGCATGAGTCGACTCATGAGTCGACCCCTGCGATGGAAAATGTCAGCAACGGCTATTTTTTTGCCCGTTTTAATTGCCTTTTATGCTTCCTAAAATTGCTCTAACGGCTCTTTATCTACCTAAATTATTTTCTCTTGCTTTTAATGCTATAAAATGCTTGAAATGGTGAAAGAAATTGCAGATTAAATAGCAGATCAAACGTGAGATCAAAGACAGAAGAGAGGATCCGAAATCTGCATGAAAAAGCCTGAGATCAATGAAATATCCAAAAAGAAAAAGAGAGAGGATCCACAATATACAAGAGAGATTGTAAAAGAAAAAGCAAGAGCATTCAAAGAGAGGATCTTTCAAGCCTATTGTTCAACCTTGATCTAGAGATCTTCCAAAGTTTTCAAGAGATCTTCAATCAACAATCAACCTCTTCTCAAGCATTCGTTCAAGCGTTCATCCACTTTGAGAAAATCCGAAAAGGGGTTCTTCATTTGAGTAAAGTTTTTATTGTTATATTCGCTCATTTAAAGGAGCTGTTATTGTATTAATCTGTGCTCAAAATTTTCTAACTCTTTGTGAGTTTTTGTTCTTGTTTTTGGAGGATTTCCAAAACAAGGAAAGGTTGATCCGAACCTGAAATCGGAGTGTTTTGGGTTTACTTGTACCCAGAAATAAGTGATCTAGCTTGGGATAGCTAGTGTCGGAGTTTCCGACGTTTTGTATTCAGGTTGAATACAAGTATAGTGGATTGAAATTCTCAAGTAGGAGCTTGGAGAGTGGATGTAGGTGCAGGGTTGGCACCGAACCACTTTAAATCCTTGTGTTTGTGGTGTGCTTTATCGCTTCACTTTATTTCTTTATTATATCCTTGCATTTCTATTTTAGGTATTTAATATTGAATTAAAATCTTTGTCTTGTTCATCATAAGTAATTAATCAGTTGGGCTTAAAATTTTTAGAAACCCAATTCACCCCCCCTCTTGGGTTGCATAGCTGGGCAACAGTGCTGAACTTCTTTTATTGACTTCGGGATGGTCATTTTTTGGATGGCGTGAATCTTTTTCGGATTTGCTTCGATCCCGCGCCCCGATACCATAAAACCCAAAAATTTTCCTGAGGTTACTCCAAAAGCGCACTTGGCTGGGTCAGCTTCATCTTGTATTTTCGAGGGTGCTAAAGGTCTCCTCAAGGTCGGCAACGTGGTTCATCAAGGATTTGCTTTTTATGAGCATATCGTCTACGTAGACCTCTATGTTGTGGTCGATCTGCTCTTTGAAGATCTTGTTTACCAGCCGTTGATAGGTCACCCCTGCATTTTTGAGGCCAAAAGGCATGATCCTGTAACAATAAAGGCCACGGTTAGTAATAAAAGCAGTTTTTTCTTCATGCTCTGGCACCATCCTGATTTGATTGTAGCCAGAGAACGCATCCATGAAAGTGAAAAGCTCATGGCCTGAGGTTGCATCTACCAATTGGTCGATTCTGGGCAGAGGGTAACTGTCCTTCGGGCAGGCTTTATTCAGCTTTTTGAAGTCTATACACATCCTCCATTTACCGTTTGCCTTCTTAACTAGGACCACATTGGAAACCCAGCTCGGATAGTTGACCTCTCTGATGAACCCGACTTTCAGGAGTTTATCAACTTCCTCAGCTATTGCCATTTGTCTTTCCAGTGCATGACTTTGAACTTTTTCCTTCGTCGGTCAGTGTTTGGGATCAACAGCTAGACGGTGTTCCATAACTTCAGCATCGATCCCTGGTATGTCCATCGAAGTCCAAGCAAAAATATCCGCATTCTTTTGTAGAAAATTGATAAGCTGTGTCCGCACCTCTTTCCCCAAGTTGGAGCCGATCTTCACCACGTGCTCTTCATTCCCATCATTCAAAGGAATTGAGACAAGATCTTCTATTGGCTCACCCCGTTCTTCAGTCAGGTCATCGCGGGTGTCCAATCCATCAACCGGACAGGGGTCAGGCTGACCACTTCTTTGTAGGGCTATATTATAGCAATGTCTTGCTAGGACTTGATCTCCTCTGACTTCTCTGACCTCCTGGCTAGTAAGAAATTTCAATTTTAAATGGTAGGTCGATACTACAGCTCGGAGGGCGTTGAGGCCAGGTCGGTCGAGTATTGCGTTGTAGGCAGATGGCACCCTCACTACTAGGAAATCCACTAGCACTCTAGATTGTTTCGGATACCGACCTGCAACTACAATCAAAGTTATTACTTCCTCCACTGGCACAGCATCGCCAGTAAACCCTACCAATGGGGAGCTAACCGGCCCCAACCGACCATCAGGGATGGATATTTTTTAGAATGTATCGTAAAACAAAATATCGACCAAGCTTTTACTATCAACAAGAATGTGGCATACATCATAATCAGCAATATTTAAAGAAACTACAACCGCATGATTATGGGAGAATTGGATCTCCCGGGCATCTTCTTCAGTAAAGGTTATAGATCCTTTAGTTCTTTGCCGCTTGAGCGGTCCGGCCGATCCACTGGCCGCTCCCCTCGGGGCTCTCCAGAGATGGTGTTGATGAACCCGATTGGAGGTCGATCTCCAGGCTGTTCTTCTCTCCTTAGTGGCTCCGGTTGCGGCAGGGCCCTCGATCGATCCTCCCTACCTTCAGGCCGACGTCGAATAAATCTGTCGAGCCGACCCCGCCTGATGAGCTCCTTGATTTCATCTTGGAGCTGAATACACTCCTCCATGTCGTGGCTATGGTCACGATGATAAAGACAGAATTTGTTTGGGTTGCATTTCCCGGGGTGCGAGCGCATCCTTTCCGACCTCGGTAGCTGCTCCCTGACCTCCGTCAGCACCTGGGCTTTTGGAGCATTGAGAGGGGTGTAGCTATGGAATCTTCCTGGGGGAGAGCTCCGTCGAACTCTACAGTCCGGGCTCCTCTGCTTGCGAGCTCGGGGAGGAGTCCGGATATGCCTGTGTCCGGAAGGAGTTCGAGAATGTGGCCCTTTTTCAGCTGTGGGCTTGCTGGAGCCATCCGCCTGCCACTCCTTTGCGGCCTCCTCGTCCTTTAGCTTGAAGGCTTCCTCTGCTTGGGCATATCCTTCAGCCTGAGCCAGCAAATCAGTGAAGTCCCTGGGATACTTCTTTTTCAGGGAGAACAGAAGATCATTCTTTGGAAGATCGCTATTTAGGGTGGCCATTGCAACTGATTGGTCCAAGTTTCGGACCTCCAATGCGGCGGCATTAAATCGGTTGACATAGGTTCGGATGGATTCTCCCTCCTTCTGTTTGATGTTGATAAAAGACTCCGAACCTCTCCGGGGATGCCGACAGATAACAAAATGAGCAGCAAACTGATGGCTCATCTGATCAAAAAGAAGATAGTACCCGACTTTAGCATCGAGTACCAGTTTCTTGCTGCTCCCTTCAAGGTAGATGAAAAAGCTCGACACAAGATGGCGTCTGGCGTGCCATGGAGTAGCATCATTGTCCGAAAGGCCTCCAGGTGGTCAACCAGATCCGAGGTCCCGTCGTAGCTTTCGAATTGGGAGAGCTTGAAGTTTGACGGGATCGATTCCTATATGATTATTTGAGAGAAAGGAGGGTCAGTACAGATGTCCTCACCATAAGCAGAGAGAGCATGGCGGAGCTCTTCGATCCATCGGTTCATCTCCTGGAGCCTTTGATCCAGGAGGTCCTCTCGACTGTGAGTCTCGAGGGTCTTCTGGCAGAATGGAGGTAGGGATCCTCCGGGGGTAGAATCATGATCAGACTGAGGGCTCTCCACCTCGACTTCCCCTTTCTGAGGAAAACAGGGCGATTGGCCCAAGTGGCCCGCCCTATTATCAAATTTTGGAACTCCGACGATGTCCTTCCAGCCGCACTAACGCCTGCGACTGTTGCTGCTGCCGCTGTATAGCCTGCACTGCTTCGGTGAGGCCTCTGACCTGCTGAACCAGTAGGTCGAACTGCTCCATGCCGACTGCCATTATCAGAGGAGGAGGAGCCTGAGAAAATGGAGACGAGGCCAGATCTTGCGAAGCTCGCTGAGATCTGGCCGTGGAGGCTGTGGATCGCCTAGTGGATGCCTTTCGGAGAGGCATCAGGTGGAGATCTAGTAGGAGAAGGAGAAGAGGATGTCAGAGAAGATGATCGGAGACAGTCCTGTTGAGCACTCCTTTAAGAACAAGGGTACTACGAAGACACAGCAGCCCTTCCTCTAGCGCAAATTCTGTTGGTGCAGAATTCTGTCAAAGCTGGAGAAGCTGGAGTCGAGATGACCATGGCCGCCGCCAGGACCTGCAAGAGAAGTCTAAACCGGAGTTGGGGGTGCTCCGGCAAGACCCTCTGATGCTCAAGTCAGTACTCTACTTCAACAGAAATGGAGTGCTCGAGTGGAAATTTTAGCAGAGTTTCGAGATAGAGTTTTAAGCTTCGAGAAGAACGTATCTGGGGGTTCCTTTTATAGATAGAGAGCGTAACTGATTGACAGCGACGTCTATAACTGCTGGTAGTGGGCCGTTCAGAGCCACGCGGAGTTTGTTATGGAGAGTAATGGCGTCAGGGGCCGTTCAGGGCCACGTGAAGTTTGTTACGGAGAGTGGAGTGGTGTCCATTATCGCGACTTGCCAGAGAGTGGTGGAGCCCAGAGAGTAGAGTGGTGTCCGTTGTCACGACTTGCCAGAGAGTGGTGGAGCCACACGGAATCCGTTGCAGAGAGTGGAGTAGGGTAGTGGCCGTTGTCGTGACTTGCCAGAGAGTTCGGATCTGTCGGCTGGAGCTCGGCTGGGATGTTTGATGGAGCGGAATGGCTCTCTATCTCATCGATCTAGGAGAAGCTCGGATGTTTTCTAGGTTGTGACGGGTCTACTGTTGTTGGGTGCCTAGAGCACTGATGCTGCAGGCGGGAACCATCTGCTGTAGAAACTCAGACGGAGACTTTCTGTTGGGGAAGTCCGGTAGGAGTTCTATTGCTAGAGAAGTCCGTCTAAGATTTGTCTGATGTGGAAGCTCATCTGAAGATTA
Source organism: Elaeis guineensis (assembly GCF_000442705.2). Lineage (NCBI taxonomy): Eukaryota > Viridiplantae > Streptophyta > Magnoliopsida > Arecales > Arecaceae > Elaeis > Elaeis guineensis. Next base: position 41,236,994 of record NC_026000.2, on the reverse strand, counting down.
TCCATCGGAGAAGTCCGGTTTCATGAAGAATCTGGCAGAGGGTCGACCGGCGGTGGACTTCGGATGGCATTGGGGAGGTTCGTCTGCTGGAGGAGTCTGGAGATCCTATGGAAGTCTGGATGGCATTGTTGAAGTTCAACTGGCGCTATTGAAGGTTGATGGCTGGGGAGGTTCGGCAGACACCAAAGGCGATCGATCGTTGTAGAAATCCAGCTACTGGAGACTGTCTATTGTAGAAGCTCGTCTGGAATCCATCCGCTATGGAAGTTCGGACGGAGTCTGATTCTTGCAGAAGGCTGAAAGGAGGCCGCTTATTATAGAGGCTCGATCGAAGATCGATTGTCGTGGAAGCTCAGAGTGGTGGCTTGGTCGGTGGATCTGTCCCGTTGTACAAGCTCGTCCGGATCCGGAGTAGATATCCGAAGCAAATCACCTGCAGTAGGAGTTCGGAGTAGACTGCTTGCCGTGAAAGTTTGGACTAGACTGCTTGCTGTAGAAGTTTGGCTCTCGCAAGAGCTCGGGTGGAATTCGGAAGGTGGTCGACCATCGTAGAAACTTGGATGAAGTCTGGTTACTGTAGAAATCTCATTATCGGAGAAGCTCGAATATTGATGAAGTCTGAAAGAAGTTTGGAGTAGGGTCGTCCGTGGCTGGAAGAAGTCTGAAAGGGATTCGGAGAATAATTGATCACTGTAGAAGATCGGCTGATAGTGAAGCCTAGAGAGCTTTTGGAGTGGCTCGGTAGATGAATGGAGAAGCTCATTGTCGGAGAAGTCCGGACGGTATTATGGAAGATCAGACGGTCGAGGGGGTTCAGAGAGATGCCACACAAGGTCGGAAGCTGGAAAAGTCTTGGAAGGATCGGTCTTTTATAAACTTCGGCTGGGGGTATTTTATACCCAACACCAGTCCCCCTACTTCCGAGTTCGGGTTCCAAATGAAGAAAGTATAGAGAAATTTTTGCAATCAAAGTTGCCCTCCTCGATTTTCGTACCCGATGGTTTCCAGATATTTTGAAGTTTGGCGTGCTGGTGCCGGAGTCTTTTCAAATCGAGGCGATCCGAAAAGGTTTTTTTCGAAATTCTCGCTGGAGCGCTGCCCTAGGTACGGTACAATAATGGTTTTACCAACTGTCGGCCACCTTCAGCCGCTTGCCACGGTGAGTGGGCCACGCGGTGGTTATAGACTGGCCAGAGAAGTCCTGCGGTCATTATTGCACCAGACCCCATCGCCTATTTAAACCCGCCTCCCTCCTTCAGGGATCTCACTTCACCTGGGAGTTTCTTCGGTTTCTCCTTCTTCCTGAGAGTTCTATTCTTCCTCAGCATCCTTTTTGGCCTCAGGCATTCTTCGAGTCATCCCCATCTCTGCATATCTGCATCCTTCATACCAGCCTAGGTTCGCTCCAGAACTCTCCCTTTTTCGTAGCTCTGTTTCTAAACTGTGCCGATCTTCCTTCATTGCAGATATGGGTGCGGACGCAGCTCGGATGCTAGCCAAGAGTCTCAAGGCCCACAAGAGGGAAGGTGCTACAACTTCTGGGTCAGCGAAGGAGGCGAGGGTAGAAGAGACAAGTCTGGTCGGGTTTCGCCTTGATTGCCTAGAGCCCGCGCTTGGGGCACATCTTCGACCGCGAGTACTTCCGATTCTGTAAAAGGGGGAAGCCGAAGGGGGACTGAAAGAAGAAGTCAAAAAGAAGAGAAAATTCGATCTCAGAAAGAAGGTCATGCCTGCCGTCATTGTGAGGCAGCGAAAGCCATGGTGCAAAAAGGATGGCGTCTACATGTACTTTGAAGATAATGCTGGAGTAATTATTAATCCAAAGGGGGACTGGAAGAAGAAGTCGGGTACTTAAAGCAATCCTCAACGATGGCTGGAATCGAGAGTTCGAAGTCTGATGGTACCGAGCTTCCTTGGAGCTCTTTTGCCTTGTATTCCTTTCCTTTCTTGTTGCCCCCCTTTTTTTTTGGCCTTCAAAGGCTTTGTAACGCACACTTTACTAATGAAATGAAAAAGAAATTTTCTATTACCTTGTCCATTCTTGCATTGAGTCGTCATTTACCGAACTTCTTTTATCTTTTGTCTTGTTCGATGCCGTCGTTGTTTGAAGGTTTTCGATCGTCGCCGTGTTGATTTGCCTTTTTTGTTCATGACCGTAGGTCTTTTCGAAGCCATTTGTGTCTGACACTTCCTCCCAATGCTCGAGCTTGAGGGTCCAACTCCTCGTTACCTTAAGGAAGTCGATTTTTTCTCGAACTGTGTTGAGTTTTCTCTTAGAGACTGAGGATTCTTGATAAGAGTCTCCTTCCTCATTGAGATGAGGTCCCTTATATTTTTGACGTAATTTATTTTTCACTTGTCGCTGGTGTAGCTCGTCGCTTTCTCTTTTCATCTCCCCCCTCCTTTTTTTTCATTTGCGTGAGGATTTTTCCTTTGCTCTTAACGGGGTTGTGCGAGTGTAGAGGAGCCGTTGAGGAGGCTTTCCTCCTCATCCGATCTTGATCGATCGGGTCTTTGTGTATGTCAGGATGAGGTTCTCCTCTTATTTTCGACAATCAATTTCAGCTCATGTTAGGATGAGGTTCTCCTTTTGTTCCTAACAGGGCTGTGGGGGCACGTAAGGGCCGCTGCAAGGGCCTATCCCCTCATCCGGTCTCTGGATAATCGGGCCTTCGACTTTGCTCATGTTAGGACGAGGTTCTCCTTCTATTTCTAACAGGGCTATGGGGGCACGTAAGGGCCGCTGCAAGGGCCTCTCCCCTCATCCGGTCTCTGGATAACCGAGCCTTCAACTTTGCTCACGTTAGGATGAGGTTCTCCTCCTGTTCTTAACATGGCTGTGGGGCACATAAGGGTCATTGTAAGAGCCTCTCCCCCATCCGTCTTAAAATAATCGGATCTTCGACTTTGCTCATGTTAGGATGAGGTTCTCCTCCTGTTCCTAACAAGGCTGTGGGGGCACATAAGGGCCGTTGCAAGGGCCTCTCCCTCCATCCGGTCTTTAAGTAATTGGGCCTTTGACTTTGCTCATGTTAGGACGAGGTTCTTCTCCTATTCCTAACAAGAATGTGGGGGCACATAAGGGCCGTTGCAAGGGCCTCTCCTCCATCCGGTCTTTAAGTAACTGGGCCTTCGACTTTGCTAATGTTAGGATGAGGTTCTCTCCTGTTCCTAACAAGGCTGTGGGGGCACATAAGGGCCGTTTCAAGGGCCTCTCCTCCCATCCGATCTTTAAGTAACCGGGCCTTCGACTTTGCTCATGTTAGGACGAGGTTTTTCTCCTGTTCCTAACAAGGCTGTGGGGGCACATAAGGGCCGTTGCAAGGGTCTCTCTCCCATCCGATCTTTAAGTAATCAGGCCTTCGACTTTGCTCATGTTAGGATGAGGTTCTCCTCCTATTCCTAATAAGGCTGTGGGGGCACATAAGGGCCGTTGCAAGGGCCTCTCCCCCCATCCGATCTTTAAGTAACCGGGCCTTCGACTTTGCTCATGTTAGGATGAGGTTTTCCTCCTATTCCTAACATGCTTGATTTCGATTGTATGAGGGAGTTACTCCCTGTCGTTATAAGCTCATGCTAAAAGAAAAAATATGCAAATATGAAACTTTTATTTAAGGCAAAGCTATTGGTAATACATTCATAGATTTTTTGAATTCCATGGTCGTGGAAGGTTTGCTCCTCCGAGCTCTTTTAGATAGTATGTTCCAGGCCAGACTACCTCCTTGACTTCATACAGGCCTTCCCAGTTCGGGGCAAGTTTTTTTGATTCTGAGGTTGTGAGACAGCGGCTCGCCGAAGTACCAGGTCCCCCGCTATGAGATTTGCTAGTCTATCTAAAGTTATGTTTTAGAGACTACTTGATATGTGCTCATAAATGTTCTGAGCAAATTAGTCACCAAAACTCCATATGAGATATAAACTTAGGTAATTTGATGTTCTCTTATCTTAGGTGTTGGTGCAGAATTCCACCGAAGCGGAGAAGCTGGAGTCGAGATGACCACGGCCGTCGCTAGGACCTGCAAGAGAAGTCTAAACTGGAGTTGGGGGTGCTCCGACAAGACCTCCGACGCTCAAGTCAGTACTCTGCTTCAACAGAAATGGAGTGCTCGAGTAGAAATTTTAGTAGAGTTTTGAGATAGAGTTTTAAGCTTAGAGAAGAACATATCTGGGGGTCCTTTTTATAGACAGAGAGCGTAACTGATTAACAGTGACGTCTGTAACCACCTGGTAGTGGGCCGTTCAGAGCCACGCAGAGTTTGTTACGGAGAGTAGTGGCGTCAGGGGCTGTTTAGGGCCACGTGGAGTTTGTTACGAGGAGTGGAGTGGTGTCCATTATCGTGACTTGTCAGAGAGTGGTGGAGTCCGGAGAGTGGAGTGGTGTCCGTTGTCGTGACTTGCTAGAGAGTGGTGGAGCCACATGGAATCCATTGCAGAGAGTGGAGTAGGGTAGTGCCGTTGTCGTGACTTGCCAGAGAGTTCGGATCTGTCGGCTGGAGCTCGACTGGGATGTCTGATGGAGCGAAATGGCTCTCTATCTCATCGATCTAGGAGAAGCTCGGATGTTTTCGAGGTTGTGACGGGTCTACTGTTGTTGGGTGCCTAGAGCACTGATGCTGCAGGCGGGAACCATCTACCGTAGAAACTCGGACGGGGCTTTTTGTTGGAAAAGTTGGTAGGAGTCCGATTACTAGAGAAGTCCGTCTGTGATTTGCCTGATGTGGAAGCTCATCTGAAGATTATTCATCGGAGAAGTCCGATTTCATGAAGAATCTGGAGAGGGTCGGCCGGTGGTGGACTTCGGATGGTGTTGGGGAGGTTCATCCACTGGAGGAGTCTGGGGATCCTATGGAAGTCTGGATGGCGTTGTTGAAGTCCGGCTAGTGCTATTGAAAGTTGATGGCTGGGGAGGTTCGACAGACATTGGAGGCGATCTGCCATTGTAGAAATCCAGCTACTGGAGCCCATCTGTTGTAGAAGCTCATCTGGAATCCATCCGCTATGGAAGTTTGGACGGAGTCCGATTCTTGCAGAAGGCTGAAAGGAGGCCGCTTATTGTAGAGGCTCGATCGAAGATCGATTGTTGTGAAAGCTCAGAGTGGTGGCCTGGCCAGTGGAACCTGTCCCATTGTAGAAGCTCGTCGAGATCCAGAGTAGATATCCGAAGCAGACCGCCTGCAGTAGGAGTTTGGAGTAGACTGCTTGCCGTGGAAGTTCGGAGTAGACTGCTTGCTGTAAAAGTTCGGCTCTCGCAAGAGCTCGGGTGGAATCCGAAAGGCGATCGACCATCGTAAAAACTTGGATGGAGTCCGGTTACTGTACAAATCTTATTATCGGAGAAGCTCGGATATTGACGAAGTTCGAAGAAGTTCGGAGTAGGGTGTCCGTGGTCGGAAGAAGTCTGGAAGGGATTCGGAGAATAATTGATCACTGTAGAAGATCGACTGATAGTTAAGCCCAAAGAGCTTTTGGAGCGGCTCGGTAGATGAATGGAGAAGCTCATTGTCGGAGAAGTCCGGACGGTATTATGGAAGCTCAGATGGTCGAGGGGGTTCAAAGAGACGCCACACAAGGTCGGAAGTCGGAAAAGTCCTGGAAGGGTCGGTCTTTTATAAACTTCGGCTGGGGATATTTTATACCCAACATTAGGGTTTGGGGTGTCAGGCTTATGTGAAATATTCACAAACTGACTAGCTTGGATCTTAATCTGATAAATATTATATTAGAGATATTCTTTTTACCTTCCTAATGGACATAAGATGTTCATGAATCTTAAGGTATTCTTTTTGAAAAAAAAATTTTGATGAAGGAACTGATACCGTTAAGAGCAAGCTTGGTGAAGTTTGATAGGTAGAGGAACTGACACTGACATACAAACCAACAGAATTGGAGTTGATTAGATCAAATCCAGAGCCCAATGTAAAGACATCCTTGAGTAGATTAGTAGAGTACCGTGTCAATCGAACAGATACTTCAGTTTCTAAGTTTGGGATGGAGATTTGATCTTCCATACGGATACCATACTTTGATCTAACTTTAAGAAATAGCTTGGAGCCATTAAATCTGAAATGAAGTCTATGAAAATCGATGATATATGGACATTCATTGATTTACTTGAAGGGCTAAGATCAATAGGGTGTAAGTGGATTTTAGATGGATAAGAGGCGCAGATAGAAACATAGAGACCTATAGAATCCCATTTGGTTGCCAAAGAATTTCATCTAAGTTATAGTATTGATTATGATGAGATATTTTTCTTCTGGAATCCTCAAGTCCATTCAGATTGAATCAAGCTTCTTGGAGTTGGAACATACATTTTGAACGTATAGCTCCATTGAGAACAAAGTAGAGTCCTATATGTACAAATAGGCTAATAGTTCTGTAATAGTATTCTTTGTGTTGTTTGGGATGAAATTCTCTTAATCAAAAATGACATCCCTACATTACAGAAAATAAAAGCTTGATTGTCATCTCTATTCTTCATAAAGATTTGAGAGATTATGAGAACCATACTTAAGTATTTATGAAATACTAAGGACCAATATCTCATTTTTGAAGAATCTGACTTAAATCTATGGAATATTGATTTCAATTTCTAGTCAGATAGAAATGATAAAGTTATGTCAGATTATGTTTTTATCCTAAAAAGAAGAGTGACATGCTGGAAAGATTCCATGCAGTATTCAGTAGCCAGTTTTATTTGTCATACAGAGTTCTTTGCGGTATTTGATGCTGCTAGAGAAGTTGTTTGGCTATGAAAATTCATTAACGAACTTGAAGTGGCACCCTTCGTTGATGGTCTAGTCCTTCTGTGTTGACAGCAGTATTGGAGCCATACCTTAAGCTGAAGAACTGATGTTCCATCTGAGAACCAAATACTTTCTGCATTGCAATCACCTTATCTGAAAAGATTGAGGTAAAGTCCATCTTAAAAAGATCGACTGAAAGGAGAACTAGACCAACCCATTGACTAAAGCAATCAGATCTAAGGGGTTCGATGATCTCAAATGAAAGATAGATATTTGATACCTATTTGATTGACTTCAGTCCAAGTGGGAGTTGTTGAAAAGTATATCCTAAAGTCAATCATCTAGGTTGTAGATGATTGTGCTCCATACATGTATATGAATTATAAAATTGATAAATATTATTTGGTAGATTCATCATAAGGAATATATCTTCCTAAATAGAACTTATATATTATGATGAAGTTCTTAGAGCTACTTTCAAAATGATAAAAAAAGATTTATCATGTGGTTCTTAAATCTTACTCGCGATCAAATGATACAATTGTTACAAGAATGATAATTATATCGAGTATAGGTCATTGTATGCCATATTAGTTGGTTGTCCTCTTAACCAAGGCGTGTGGTGATATAGGTATGGTATATGGGTGAAATGTAGGAGTATGTTTCACTAAGTGTGATCAAATCTGAAGTACTGTACTGTCAAGGGTTGCTCTGATGGGATATGGGTATAAGTGCCTCTCTGACCTAGGGCTACCTCGGTGACTTACAAGCAACTCGCTGTGCTTTGGTGCTAGACTATCCAAATTTTTAATTCAATGACTAAAGATTTTTGGGTGCAGTCAAGTACTTGTGAAATCTGAGTGTGAGTCAAGATGGAATTGATCGCTCTAAGTAAAATTAGAGATGATACATCACTGTATTTTAATTCAGTAAAATTTTGGCCAAAGTAGTCCTAGCGAGGAATCACAAGATTTTTGAGGTTGAGACACAATGTGGACCACTCATCCTGAGTTGACAATTTAATTTTAAGTCATCCTTAAGCATTCAAAGTCAAAGGGATGAATTATACTGTAACTATATCCACATAGATTTTAGAGTATTGCTGGGCATACATTCGGCCTATCCGAACATCAGGTCTCATTGCTAGATGGTTATATCGATTGGTACAGAAATTATTTTTGTGCTACCGACTTAGGTTCAAACCTATGAGGTCACACATATAGAAGTATTGTTGGAAAATATGTCCCAAAGCCAATCATTAGACAATTGTGCTCATCTTGTAAACCGTATATGAATTTTTATTAATAAAAATTATTTGATATTTTTATTACAAATTGACCATCTTTGAACTCTTGTGTTATAATAAAGTCCTTAGGACTACATATATTAATCGATAAAAGAGAATTTATCGTTAAGTCCTTAAAATTGTTCGCGACCAAATGATACGCTATTACTAGGAAGATAGCGATATCAAGTGTAGATTGTTGTATGCCATATGAGTTGGTTATCTTCTTAACCAAAGAGTATGGAGACACTATTATGGCATGCAGATGGAATGTAGAAGTACATTCGTATTGAACATGATCATGTGCTGAGCACTTTGCTGTCAAGAGTAGCTTATGAAGGGTATGGATATAAGTGTCTCTCCGATCTGAGACCACTACGGTGACTTATAAGCAACTCACTATACTTTAGTACCAGACTATCTGAATTTCTAACTTAGTAATAGAAGGATACTAGATGCAGTCAAATACTTATCATCGGTGTGTGAGTCAAGATGGAATTGACCTCTCTGAATTGGTAGGAGATATGCATCAGTGTATTTCAATTTAGCAAAATCTTGGCCAGGATAATCTATGAGATGGATTTGAAAAGTTGAAATACAATATGGTCAACTTAATTAGGGTTGACAGTTAAACCTTAAGTCACTTTGAGCATTTGGGTCAAAGGGATGAATTATACGGTAACCATATGCCAGTAGATTCTAGAAGGTTGCTTTCCAACACTTCGATCCATCCAGTCATCATTGCTAAATAGTTACATCGATTGGTATAGAAAGTTATTCTTATACTACCAGTTTAGGTTCGAACCTATGGGATCACACGCATTAGAAGATTTGGTCAGATCTGATGGCTGAAGAGTCTAGTTGGATTGTGACTCTGGTGAAGGATCCTACTTGGACTAAGACTTTGGGGGAGAGTCCCACTGGATCGAGACTCTATCATTTATGGAAAATTAATTAGTAATTAGATTACTAATTGACTCAATTTGATTGAGTAAAGAGCTTTGGAATAAGTCTAATTGAATTAGATTCAATTCGACTCAGATTGGGATTGATATAATCAAACTCGATTACAAAAAAAATTTGATCCCGATTCGATCAGGGTTTGGACTCGACTAATTCCTAATTGGGTTAGGAATTTGATGAGATATTTAAATTTTTAATTAGATTAGATTCATTTATGTTAGTGGTTTCAATCCAAATTTGATTTGGATTAGAATTGAATTAGAAATGAAGAGTCCAAGTCAGACTAGGACTCTATCCTTATCTTTTGCACCACATCTGGATCCATGCCAATTTTTCCATGCCTAATTAGATTTGGGTTGTAATTTTTGGCATCATGAGAGAGGATCCAATAAGAGTAGTCGGCTATAGCTGATGAGTCATAATATTATCTCTTGCATAATTCGAATGTGATCTGAATTAGAGATAAGATGCAGAGTAAGAAAGAAATTTTTCATATATGGTATATTATTGGAGTTATATTATTTTTTTCTTTTTTTTTTGAGAAATATTTTAGTGTGTGAGACTCTAGATTTCTTCACCATATCTTAATAATTTTTTTTAAATTTTTGGGGATGCCAAAAAGGGGTTTTGGCATTGATTCATGGCATCCTTTCTTGGAAAGTCATAATTCCTAGTCTATAAAAAGGGGACCCCTCTCTTAGACATCCCATGATCAATTTTTTTGTAGATTTTTTATTTTTAGAGCCTCTTTCTCTCTTTTTCCTCCACATCTTCTATCACTTTAGAGTATCCAAAGTGCTTGTAGAAGAAAGAAGAGATCAGCTGTCGAAGTTGTTCGCAGACTAGCATCTCCGAGCCCCTGATCTGCGCCAGTCTTTGTGTAGATTTTTCTATAGAGGCCAGATGACTTCGTGTGGCTGCAAGTGACCTGAGAAATATCTTCTCTTATCATTGGATTATAGGAGATCAAGATCAAAATTTATTTGATAAAAATCTTTAACTTATTTTGATTCCTACGGTAGATCTAATAATTAGATCTAGAATTTCAGCATCGATGAGATCGATGTGATTTTTATTTTTAGATCTAAAGCATATATTTTTTATATCAAAGATTTTGATGTGATAGAATAAGATTAGATCTTATACATGTAATTAAGATTAAATTATTTAATCTATTATTTTTACTACATAAAAGTTTTTAATTACATGTACTGCATTACCATAAATTTTCTTCAACTGGTATCAGAGCCAGGTTGTTTTGATATGAATTAATATGACTTTAGATCTAATTTTTTGTTATTAGATCTAATTATTTATGATTTAGATTAGATATAAATTAGTTTATTTTCAAATCTGATTATTATTTTTATTTATATTAGATATTTTAAGTAGCAAAGTACTCGGATTGGGTAATCATCAGGCCGTCCGATCATAGGAGCAAGAAGGATTTCATGACCCTCTCCTCTCATTCAATGGAGTGCTCTTCATAGCGTGTAGAGGTGCCATTGTGAGGTCCCATGAAGAAGAAAGTGAAAAGAAAAAATTTACTTTCTTACAAAATCTTAGATCTTGAAAAACCTAGGTATTGTTGTATGTGATGCAAGTTATGAAAATAGTTAGTTACATCTAATTTTATTTAATCAAAATTATTTTGATCTAAAATCATAAAAAATTTAGATTTGATCTAAAAAATTTTATGACTTGATGTAAAAAGTTTACATAAAAAATTATTTTTGAAACCTTAACCATGTTGATGCAAAACTTAATCAAGAATTAAGTATCAAGCTGATTGGATCTAGAATTGTGATTTAGATCTAATGACATTGCATAAAACATGGGGCATGGATTAGCTCAAATCAAGTCCTTCTCTTTAATTGAGTTAGACCTAAGGTTAGAATCAAAAAATTGATTGATCATGTAGAGAAATTGATTAAGTCTAACTAAATATTGAATTGGATAAATCAGGATTTTTCTAGTACAATAGTTGTAGATAGTCAAGTCCATGTCTTTGATTAGACCAAGTGGACCTTGATTGTGGCTCCGTGGTTGAATCCAAACCATTAGGTTGGTCAAATCAAAACTAGTTAATCAATTGGTGTCTAAGGTAAGTTTGGCATTTCAATCGATGATTTTTAATTGGGAGTGGCTTACCTGACCATTTCGATGGTGTTTAAGGCAAGCTTAGCAGACTCTCCCACCGATCTCACTTATCTGACCAATTTGGTGAACTAGATTTTAATTAGATCGCTAATTGATTCGAGTTAGTCCATGCCATTAAGGTTGATCAGTGTGACTGATCTAGGTGCCAGTTCAATCAGCATGACCTAACCCGATTCAGTGATTTGGTGAAGTCAGTAGGAGGATTATGGTCTACTGATTGATCTTTTCTTCTCTTCTTTCTTCTCTAAATTGATTAAATCTTCTAAATTATTATGTCCTTAAAATGAGCTGGTTATGGTGATAACTAGATCATAGCCTCCCATTAAGGTGAATGATAATGGGTCTATTATTTCTGATTGACATTGCAGACGCCATCCGTCTGATATTCTCTCTAAATGATAGAATTATCATTCATCATATGATGACTCTGATGAACTATCTGATGATGGTTGGGTTGATCGAGCCATCCTCAGGCCTGATCACTCATTAGATAGAATCACTGAGTAGGTTCATGTTAATAGTTTGACCTAATCGAAACTTTTAGTGGAGGTCCATCACCTACTTAAATAAAATCTGGGGCTAAATTAAATGCTAGAAGTTGTTTGGGAAATAATTGATTGAGAACCTACCTATAGGTGCATATAGATTGACCGAGCCATCCTCGGACCTATATGTAGTCTGTGTGGATTCTAGTACCTACTAAAAAATTAAGGTAATTCCTCAAATTGAAGATAGAGGCTACCAATTCGTATAAAATAGTGGGTGGACGTTTAGACTAAAGACCAAATCTTTAGGATTAGTAAATTCATATACTAATTAGACTTTGTTCTTTCTTTCTGTGTGCAGATATGGCCTCAAACTTGTCACTTCGATCACTGTTGGACAGTGAGAAGCTTACCATATCGAATTTTGATAATGATATCAAAATTAAAGATTGTCTTGGAACACGAGCTGATTCTTTATGTGATAATAGATCTGGCACCTGAGGAGCTTGCTCCTAACGTCCGAGAAGTAGTCTGAGACACTTATTTAAAGTGGCTCAACGACCGCACCATGGTTCATTGCATCATGCGGGCCTCCATGAACGATGAGTTCAACCAAAAGTTTGAAGAAGCTCAGTCAAGAAAATACTTCAAGTATTGAGGGATTCTTTTGATACTCCTGACAATGTTAAGCGGCACAAGACTAGTTGCACCATTTTCAATGCTCGAATGAGGAAGGATGCATCTATTACCGATCATGTATTGTACATGATCGAGCAGATTGAAAAATTAAGCAAATTTGGCTTCCCTTTACATGAATAGCTGGGGAAAGATGCGATTTTGAACTCTCTTTTCAAGTCCTACCTGCCGCTTTTCAGTCATTTCAGAATGACGAAGCCTGTAGTCAGCTACCACGGTCTGTTGGGGTTGCAACAGACTTTTGAGAAAGATCACCAGCTCTACAAGGAGACAGTGAATCTTGTGGGAAGATCTTCTTCGGGTAGTCATCGTCCCTTTAAGAAAGGAAAAAGGAAGAAGAATAAGAAGGTGCTTGGTGCTAGGAGTCAGTACCAGAAACCCAAGTTCAAGGCTGATCAAAGTCAGATAGAATGCTTCTTTTGCAAGAAGCAGGGTCACTGGAAGAGGAATTGTCCTCAGTATATCGCTTCTCTTGATCTGAACAGGCCAAAGAAGAAGAAGCAATCAGTTACTGGATAAGGTACTTATGTGATAATACCTTGTAACTTCTCTCTTATAGATACAATGACCTGAGTATTGGATACTGAAAGTCCTATTCATATTTGTAATTCGTTGCAAGGTCTTCAAGTCACTAAGAGATTTGGAGAAAGTGAGAGATTCCTGAATGTTGGAGATGGAAGATCAGTTTCAGTTCTAGCTTTAGAATCATCAAGCTTGTATTCGAGTCTCAGAATATTATTCTTAATAAGTGTCATTACTATCCTAGTTTTCTTTTAAATGTTATTTCTGTAAGCCTTTTGGCCAATTCAAATTATGAAATATCAATAAAAAAAATTTTGTGATATCATTTTTGTTGCCCAGCTATGCAACCCAAGAGGGGGGGTGAATTGGGTTTCTAAAAATTTTAAGCCCAACTGATTACTTATGAAGAACAAAACAAAGACTTTAATTCAATATTAATTATCTAAAGCAGGAATGCAAGATTATAATAAAGAAATAAAGTGAAGCGATAAAGCACACCACAAACACAAGGATTTATAGTGGTTCGGTGCTAACCTTGCACCTACATCCACTCCCCAAGATCCTACTTGGGAATTTCAATCCACTATCCTTTGTATTCAACCCGAATACAAAACGTCGGAAACTCCGACTCTAGCTATCCCAAGCTAGATCACTTATTTTCCGGGTACAAGTAAACCCAAAACACTCCGATTTCAGGTTCGGATCAACCTTTCCTTGTTTTGGAAATCCTCCAAAAACAAGAACAAAAACTCACAAAGAGTTAGAAAATTTAGAGCACAAATTAATACAATAACAGCTCCTTTAAATGAGCAAATATAACAATAAAAGCTTTACTCAAATGAAGAACCCCTTTTTCGAATTTTCTCAAAGTGGATGAACGCTTGAATGCTTGAGAAGAGGTTGATTGTTGATTGAAGATCTCTTGAAAGCTTTGAACGATCTCTAGATCAAGGTTGAAACAATAGGCGTGAAGAATTCTCTCCTTGAAAGATCTTGCTTTTCTCTTTCACAATCTCTCTGGTATATTGTGGATCCTCTCTCTTTTTCTTTTGGATTTTTCGTTGATCTCAGGCTTTTTCTTGCAAATTTGGATCCTTTCTTCTATTCTTCTCTCTTTTTGATTTCACGTTTGATCCGCTATTTAATCTGCAATTTCTTTCACCATTTAAAGCAATTTGTAGCATTAGAAGCAAGAGAAAATAATTTAGGTAGATAAAGAGCCGTTAGAGGATTTTTAGGAAGCATAAATGGCAATTAAAACGGGCAAAAAATAGCCGTTGCTGACATTTCCCGTCGCAGGGGTCGACTCATGAGTCGACTCATGCTTCAGGGGTCGACTCATGAGTCGACCTCTGTTGCAAAAACAGAGAATGCGTTTCTGGAAATTCTTGGCTCAAATTAGCAGGGGTCGACTCATGAGTCACTCATGCCTTGTGGGTCGACTCATGAGTCGACTCACAGGTCGTGCCAAGCCAGAAAACTAGCGTGCCAAGGAGAATTTTTGCGTGCCAATCAGCTCACAGTGCCATGAGTTGACTCATGAGTCGACTCATGCACTTCAAACCTTCATAACTTCAAAAATATAAGTCCAAACATAATGAAATTTTCACCAATAGATTTCAAATCATTTGTTCTACCAAATGGTACTATCAAATCAGGATTTTAGTGAAATTATGATTTTGCCCTTGAAGAGCATAAGGACTTTTTCAATTTAAAATTATTTGTATCCCTTCAATCTGCTTTGTAATCATCAAAATCAATCTAGGAGCAACAATCTCTCCCTTTTTGATGATGACAAAATAATTGAACAAAAATATTTATGTTAATGCATTAATTTCAAAAGAATCCATTATAGGTGTATATGCTTGAAAAGAGTATGATTCTTTTGGCATGTAATATAAATGCAAAAATAGTTTGTCCATTTTCTTAAAGATTTGAAAAGGGTATTAGATCATTTTGAGTTTAAGATATATCAGAGCAAGAGAAGAGAAATAAATTTTGCAATGTATCAGAGCAAGAAAATAATTTTTACAATGATATTAGAAAAGATTTTATAATGTATCAGAGCAAGAAAATTTTATAATATATCAGAGAAAATTTCACACTGTATCAGAGCAAATGTTATAATATATCAGAGAAACTTTCACACTGTATCAGATCAAATTTTATCATGTATCAGAGCAAGTTAAAAGAAATTTTAGGATGTATCAGAGTAAATCAAATTTCTTAAGTTGTATCAAGGTAAATAAAATTTCAAAAGATGTATCAGAGCAAGTTTGAATTTTGAAATATATTAGAGCATATAAAAAATACTTATTTGCATTGTACTTATGATTTTACTTTTGATGGATGGCTTTTTGTTTAAGTTCTGTCTGATACCAAATTTCGATGCCAAATTTCTCAAAGTTTTGTTTAATTTCTCCAATATTTATTTCCCAATATATATATATATATATATTTTTAATCTTCCAATTTTTGTTTAATTTCTCAAGTTTGGTTTAATCTTTCAATTCTTGTTTTTGTTTAATTTCTCCAGTTTGGTTTAATCTTTCAATCTTTGTTTTTCTTTAATTTCTCCCCCTTTTTCTCATAATTTAGGGTTTTGCTTTTTTTTTTTTAATTTCAATTTTTTGTTTTTATTTAATTTCTCCCCCTTTTTGACATCATCAAACATAGTTAACTCTTCCTTTTTCTGAAACATTCTTTAATTTCTTCCCCTTTAGAGTTTTTCACAGATGTTTGCTCCCCCTTAATATAGCAATTATCAAGAGCAGACAACAACAAGGAGAAGACAATATTTCCACAAGAAGAAAATATATAACCAAAATATGATCGATATCATTACAAAGAGGTAGAAATATAGGTAAAAGATGATTCCATTAATATCATAATTGTTTCAATACATAAAATTCAACCAGCTAAATGTCAATACATGGCCCCAAGGTATAGATCAAGATAAGTCAATGATCGGAGTCATCAGATATGGGTGAGGAGATGATGGATCAGAAGTGCGTCCTCTACCCCGTCTGCCTCTGCCACGAGCAGGAGAGCGAGATGAACTGGGTGGCTGAGAACGCTGAGATGCTAGGGCTGATACCATGAGTCTGATAGAATCAAGTACGTTCAGTGCTCTGGAAACAGATTGAAGTAGAGCAGTGAACTGAGTGGTAGCATGCTCACTCGATCCTCGGATCTCTTTCCTCAGCAATTCATATCCACCTTCTAGTGCTCCTCTGAGCCTGCCAGCCTCTGCAGTGAGGTCTGTGACCTCAATAGTAGACTCCTGTGGCTGGGGATGAGCCAATGCAAGGACTTGCCCCTGCAAGTCAAGAACTCTGCCAGTCAGTCTCCAGACTGTGTCCTCAAGCTGCTGTATCCTGACGGACTGATCTGAAATCATCTGAAATACAGTGGAGATGTGGGGAGTAATGGTCTGATCAGAAAAGGTAGCTCCAGGTGCAAAAGAAGTACTACCCCACTGGCTAGACAGCAAAGAAGCCACACGCTGTGAAATATGCTCGATCTGATCGTCAGCCAGTCTGAACTCTGAATGAGGTGCTCTGCTCTCTGGCTGATACACTGGTGTGGGCATCCTAGTAAACTCACAAGGGCCAGCCTCAGTATCAGGAATGAACTGGGTATCTGGTGAAGCTGCCCTGAAGTCATGTACAGGAGAAGATGGACCTTCTTCTTCTACTCTGCCTTCAGTTCTGTCTTCAGCTCTTTCCTCAATTCTCTCCTCAGTTCTTTCTTCAGAGCCCTTGATCCAACCACCAACAGTCTTTGTAATTCCCATTCGGTGCAGGCTGTGTTGGTTGAAAGTGTCCACATGTGAGAGTTTGGTAGGTGTCTCCCCCTCACAGCAAACTCCAAACCTCCTAAATACTCTAGTAAGGGCCATACCATAAGGCAAGTGTGCCTTGGATCTGTTCAAAGTTTCTCTCATGGCCTCTATCATAAGTGCAGGGAGGTTTAGGGGGGTCTGAGTGATGATATGAAACATGACACATACATCTCTGCCAGATAGTAGATCATGCCTACCACTCCTAGGAAAGAAGAGTTTTGTTACAATCTGATGCAGGACCCTCATCTCAATGGATAATAGCTTTGCTTCCAATTTGTTTAAACTTCCTGAAAAAGCTTCTCCTAAGATAATTCTGATCCCTTTTTCTTTAATTGGGAGTTCCATATATGAGTATCCTTCACTAGGCAACTGAAGTATTTCTCCCAATATCCTAGAATCCAAGCATATGTCAATCCCCTTGACTGTTGAAGTCACTGACCCATTTCCATAATTTAGGTTCTGGTAGAACTCTCTAACTAGATCAACATAGGTGACTTCCTTAAGAGAGCAATAAAGTTCCATCCTTGATTTTTGATCTTGGTAGCAAAAGTAAAGCCTTCTTTCTCAAAGAACCGAAAATCTATATTTTTCCCGGTTTCTACTTTTCTATCAGAAAGAGGATTTACACTGGGACTTATGGAGGATTGAGAGAGACCTTGAGCAGGTACTGAAACTGAAGTGGGAGCAGTTGAAGACTGAGCATGCCTTTTCTTTCGGACAATATCTTCAGGCTCACGGATTGATTTCCTTCTTTGGGGAAGCTTCATCTTTGGAGCCATATCCAATAAAATAGCAGACAAGAAGACTTGAATTGAGTGGAGGAGAGATCACAAGAGAGTAAAGAGGAATTTTAGTGGAGAAAAGAAGTGGATTTTGGAAGTTCGGTGAAGTGCTAGGTCACGTTCAAACCGCGCCAAGCAAAGCGAGAAAGCACAGAAAATCTCTTTTCAAAGGAGGCATTTTTGGTGGAGAGTAGGAGGGAGAATTGCCTCAGAATTGATCCTTGGATTTGGAGCAAGAAGAGTTGGAGAAGACGGCTTTTGGAAGAAGAACGATGGGAAGATGAGTCGTCTCACAAACAGTAACCCTTATAAAAAACAATGAACCCGTTGAAAGTTGGTGGGATCTACAAGTTTGCCATTGAGTCGACTCATGGGGGTCGACTCATGAAGTTCAGAAATTCAGAAAAAATATAAATAAATTCCAAAAAAATTCAAAATTTTGGGAGAAGGAATTTTGCTCAATGATAAGCTTTTAGAGTGATAAATCTGAGCTTTTGGGACCAGGATAGATGTTAAAAATTGAGCTCTAAGAGTTTTTGACATCTATTCTTTGGAAATTGAGAAATTTCAGACAAATGGATCTAGAATTCCTAGATTTCTCCTAATTTCACAGAATCTATCCTCACTAAGGGCCTTTGTAAAGATATCGGCTAATTGATTTTCAGTGCAAACATATTCAAGAATTATATTTTTGTTTTGAACATGTTCTCTTATGAAATGATGTCTTATTTCAATATGTTTAGATCTTGAGTGTTGAATTGATTTTTAGATAGATTTATGGCACTTGTATTATCATATTTTATTGGTGTTTCATTAAGTTTGATTCCAAAATCTTCGAGTTGTTGCTTAATCCACAAGATTTGAGCACAACAACTTTCGCTGCAATGTATTCGGCCTCAGCCGTAGACAGTGCCACGAATTTTGTTTCTTGCTAAACCATGAGATTAGGTTAACTCCAAGAAATTGGCAAGTTCCACTTGTGCTTTTTCTATCTAATTTACATCCAGCAAAATCAGCATCAGAATATCCTAACAAATTAATTTGTGAGTCCTTAGAATACCATAACCCTATAGTTTGTGTACCATTTAAGTATCTAAGGATTTTTTAACAGCATTCAAATGAGATTCCTTAGGATTAGATTGATATCTTGCACATAAGCAAACACTAAACATGATATCAGGCCTACTTGCAGTTAAATACAATAATGAGTCAATTATACCTCTGTAGTATTTTAAGTCTACGCTTTTACCTTCATCATCCTTGTCAAGCTTACTTGAGGGACTCATTGGTGTGCCAATTGGTTTGTAGTTCTCCATTCCAAATCTTTTGAGTAGTTCCTTGGTGTACTTGCTTTGGGTGATGGAGATTTCCTCTTTTAATTATTTGATTTGGAGTCCGAGGAAGAAGGTGAGTTCTCCCATCATGCTCATCTCGAACTCTCCCTGCATAAGCTTAGCAAAGTCTTGACAAAGGGATTCATTAGTAGACCCAAAAATTATGTCATCAACGTAAATTTGTATAATTAGCATATCATTTTGGTTTCTTTTAATAAATAGGGTTGTATCTACATTGCCTCTTGAGAAACCATTATTTAGTAGAAATTTGCTTAGCCTTTCATACCATGCTCTAGGTGCTTGTTTTAGACCATATAAAGCTTTATTTAATCTAAAGACATGATTGGGAAAAGCATGATTTTCAAATCCAGGGGATTGTTCTACATATACTTCTTCAGAAATATATCCATTTAAAAATGCACTTTTAACATCCATTTGAAATAGTTTGAATTTCATAAAGCAAGCATAAGCAAGTAGAAGTCTAATGGCTTCTAATCTAGCAACGGGTGCAAAGGTTTCATCAAAATCAATTCCTTCTTCTTGATTATATCCCTTAGCAACCAGTCTTGCTTTATTTCTAATTACATTTCCATGCTCATCTAATTTGTTTCTAAAGACCCATTTTGTGCCAATTATTGAATAATCTTTAGGTCTTGTTACTAAGGTCCAAACATTATTTCTTTCAAATTGATTAAGTTCTTCTTGCATAGCATTAATCCAGTTATGATCATTTTCAGCTTCTTCAAAAGTTTTAGGTTCAAGTTGAGATACAAATGCACAATGATTAAGTACATCTCTAAGTGAAGAACGGGTTTTTACCCCATGCATAGGATCACCAATTATTAACTCCTTAGGGTGGTTGTGACATACCTCCATTCCTTGGGTAAGTCATTTGTACCTTGAGGTTGTTCTTGAATTTCTTCACCCTTCTCATTTTGTTTGACTTCTTGATCCTTGTCTTCTGAGTTGCTGAGTCTTTCAGAGTGATCTCCTTCATACCTTCTATTAGTGGATCTGCATCATCAACACCCTCATTCTTCCTTGAAGGAAGATCGTTAGATTCATCAAAGACAACATGTATGGACTCCTCAACTACTAAAGTTCTTTTGTTGAAAACTCTAAATGCTTTACTAGTGGAGGAGTAACCTAGAAGGATTGCTTCATCTGATTTTGCATCAAATTTACCAAGTTTTTCTTTGCCATTATTTAATACAAAACATCGGCAACCAAAAACATGAAAATATGCAATATTTGGTTTTCTTCCTTTCCAAAGTTCATAGGGGGTTTTCTTTAAAAATTGTCTAATTAAAGCACGATTTAAAATGTAACATGCTGTGTTAATTGCTTCGCCCAAAAATATTTTGGAAGGTTGCTTTCACAAAGCATGGTACGGGCCATTTCTTCTAAGGTTCTATTTTTCGTTCAACTACCCCATTCTGTTGGGGTGTCCTAGGAGCAGAGAAGTTATGGCCAATTCCATTTTCATCACAAAAATTTTCAAAGTCATGATTTTCAAATTCTGTTCCATGATCACTTCTAATATTTTGAATTGAAAACCCTTTTTCATTAGTGACTTTTCGATGAAATTTAGTGAAAATTTGAAAAGTTTCATTTTTGTGAGCCAAAAAGAAAACCCAAGTAAAATGAGAGTAATCATCAATTATTACAAATCCATATCGTTTTCCTCCTAGACTAGTGGTTCTAGTTGGTCCAAATAAATCCATATGTAAGAGCTCTAAAGGTCTAGAAGTTGAAACAGTATTTTTGGATTTAAATGATACTCTAGTTTGTTTACCTAATTGCATGTATCACAAATTCTATCCTTTTCAAAATTCAGTTTTGGCAAACCGAGAACTAAATCCTTTTTAATTAATTTTGAGAGAGAATGCATGCTAATGTGTGCAAGTCTACGATGCCACAGCCAACTAGTCTCATTTATTTTAGCACTTAAGGAAACTAGGCATTGCATGTCTAATTTAGTTAAATCATTCAAGTCTACCATATAAACATTGCCATGCCTATGTCCTATAAATTTAATGCCATCGTTAATAGGACTCGTCACAATGCAAACAGATGATTCAAAGCTTACTTTATATCTTTATCACAGAATTGACTAATGCTAAGTAAGTTATGCTTTAATCCTTTAACTAATAAAACATTCTCAATGTATTTGGAGGGAGTGATACCAATGTTACCTATCCCGATGATCTTTCCTTTGCCATTATCTCCAAAGGTGACCATCCCTCCATCCTTAGCATCAAGCGTGATGAATTGTGATTCATCACCAGTCATGTGTCTCGAGCATCCGCTGTCAAGATACCATTTCCTGTTTCCTTCTTGGGATGCTAGACACACCTGCAAGCAAAGGTCACGTTTCTGTCTTAGGTACCCAAGCTTTCTTGGGTCCTTTCAGGTTAGTCAGAATGGTTCCTTTTGGAACCCATATTTTTTTTGTGTTTGCATATTTGTTAATAAGACATGTGTA
Source organism: Elaeis guineensis (assembly GCF_000442705.2). NCBI lineage: Eukaryota > Viridiplantae > Streptophyta > Magnoliopsida > Arecales > Arecaceae > Elaeis > Elaeis guineensis. Next base: position 41,215,692 of record NC_026000.2, on the reverse strand, counting down.
TGATTTATGTCCTATTCTTCCACATTTAAAACAAGTAATATTTGTAGACTTGTTACTTGAATAATTTACATAAATATCCTTCAGAAATTTTTGTTTCTTCAGGGGTTTATAACCAAGTCCAGCCTTATCATATATAGCTTTCTGATTTTCAAGGATCATATTTAGTTTGTTTGAACTTAAGGTGAACTTATCTACTATAGATTTCAGCTTGTTCATTTCATCCTTTAAGTTTTGATTTTCTTGAATCAAGGTGAATTTTTCAATTGAAATATTTTCAGCTTGTTTCACTAAGGACTGATTTTCCAATTTAGCTCTTTGTTTTTCTTCCCTAGTTTCTTTAATTCATCAATTGAATCATAGAATGCTTCATGCAATTCTTCAAAAGTAAATTCACTAGTGGATTCAGAAGTTACCTCATTTTCATGTGCCATCAGGCACAGATTGGCTTGTTCTGTTGAGGTTTCCTCGTCGGAGCTTGAGTCATCACTTGCACTCCAGGTCACCATCATTGCCTTCTTTTTGAACTTCTTTGGACCTTTCTTCAATTGTGGACATTCGGATCTGAAATATCCTGCTTCTTGCACTCGTAGCATATAGGGGGTTGATCTTTCTCCTTTTCTTTGCTTTGATCCCCTTTTGTGAATTTCTTTCTCATCTCCTGTTTCTTTTTCTTAGAAACTTCTTAAATTTCGGGTGATGAGAGCCATCTCTTCATCCTGATCTTCATCTTCAGAGTCATCCATTTCATAATCAGGCGAAGTTGTGGATTTGAGGGCAATGGTTCTTTTCTTTTTGACTTCATCCTCTTGATGTTGCTTCATGCTAAGTTCATGAGTCATCAAGGATCCAAGAAGCTCTTCTAGAGGTAGAGTGTTCAAGTCCTTTGCTTCTTGGATGGCAGTCACCTTGGCTTCCCAAGTTCTTGGCAGTGACCTGAGAATCTTCCTTACAAGTTCACTGTTAGTATAAGATTTGCCAAGACTCTTTAAACCATTGATTATATCAGTAAAACGAGTAAACATAGCAGTTATGGACTCATCATGCTCTATTTTGAATAATTCATATTTATGTACAAGCATGTTTATTTTAGACTCTTTTACTTGATTTGTTCCTCATGGGTTACTTCTAACCTATCCATATTTCTTTAGCAGATGCACAAGTAGAAATGCGATTAAATTCACTTGCATCTAGTGCACAATAAAGGACATTCATGGTTTTGGCATTTAATTGTGCCAATTTCTTGTCAACCTCATTCCATTCTTTTTCGGGTTTGGTTGACTCCTCACCATCTATAATCTTGGTGGGTGTGTGAGGACCGTTCACTATGATACTCCACATATCATAGTCGAGTGCTTGTATGAATATCTTCATCCGAGCTTTCCAATAGGTGTAATTAGACCCATTGAAAAGTGGAGGTCGGTTTGTAGATTGCCCCTCGGCTAGAGAAATACCGACATGGGTTGCCATAGATCTTTGGCTCTTTGATTGTTAGATCAAAGAAGGGCTAAAGCACCGGCTCTGATACCACTTGTTGCCCAGCTATGCAACCCAAGAGGGGGGGTGAATTGGGTTTCTAAAAATTTTAAGCCCAACTGATTACTTATGAAGAACAAAACAAAGACTTTAATTCAATATTAATTACCTAAAGCAGGAATGCAAGATTATAATAAAGAAATAAAGTGAAGCGATAAAGCACACCACAAACACAAGGATTTATAGTGGTTCGGTGCTAACCTTGCACCTACATCCACTCCCCAAGATCCTACTTGGAAATTTCAATCCACTATCCTTTGTATTCAACCCGAATACAAAACGTCGGAAACTCTGACTCTAGCTATCCCAAGCTAGATCACTTATTTCCCGGGTACAAGTAAACCCAAAACACTCCGATTTCAGGTTTGGATCAACCTTTCCTTGTTTTGGAAATCCTCCAAAAACAAGAACAAAAACTCACAAAGAGTTAAAAATTTAGAGCACAAATTAATACAATAACAGCTCCTTTAAATGAGCGAATATAACAATAAAAGCTTTACTCAAATGAAGAACCCCTTTTTCGGATTTCTCAAAGTGGATGAACGCTTGAATGCTTGAGAAGAGGTTGATTGTTGATTGAAGATCTCTTGAAAGTTTGAACGATCTCTAGATCAAGGTTGAAACAATAGGCGTGAAGAATTCTCTCCTTGAAAGATCTTGCTTTTCTCTTTCACAATCTCTCTGGTATATTGTGGATCCTCTCTCTTTTTCTTTTTGGATTTTTCATTGATCTCAGGCTTTTTCTTGCAAATTTCGGATCCTTTCTTCTATTCTTCTCTCTTTTTGATTTCACATTTGATCCGCTATTTAATCTGTAATTTCTTTCACCATTTAAAGCAATTTGTAGCATTAGAAGCAAGAAAAAAATTTAGGTAGATAAAGAGCCGTTAGAGGATTTTTAGGAAGCATAAATGGCAATTAAAACGGACAAAAAAATAGCCGTTGCTGACATTTCCCGTCGCAGGGGTCGACTCATGTCGACTCATGCTTCAGGGGTCGACTCATGAGTCGACCTCTGTTGCAAAAACCAGAGAATGCGTTTCTGGAAATTCTTGGCTCAAATTAGCAGGGGTCGACTCATGAGTCGACTCATGCCTTGTGGGTCGACTCATGAGTCGACTCACAGGTCATGCCAAGCCAGAAAACTAGAGTGCCAAGGAGAATTTTTGCGTGTCAATCAGCTCACAGTGCCATGAGTTGACTCATGAGTCGACTCATGCACTTCAAACCTTCATAACTTCAAAAATATAAGTCCAAACACAATGAAATTTTCACCAATAGATTTCAAATCATTTGTTCTACCAAATGGTACTATCAAATCAGGATTTTAGTAAAATTACGATTTTGCCTTTGAAGAGCATAAGGACTTTTTCAATTTAAAATTATTTGTATCCCTTCAATCTGCTTTGTAATCATCAAAATCAATCTAGGAGCAACAATTTTGAATGGTGTTATAATTTTACATGGACAGTTGAACAATGGTATCTATATTGTATCTAGGCCTAATGTAATGTACATTTCAAATAAATGCCCTAGAATAGATGATGTCACAGATACCTACTTTTGGCATTGTAGGCTAGGTCATATCAATAAGAACATGATGAATAGGTTGGCTCAAGAAGAAATTCTTGATAAACACGATTATGAATCGTTACCTATCTGTGAGTCTTGTTTGCTTGAAAAGATGATCAAGTCACCTTTTACTGAAAAAGGTGAACGAGCCAGTGATGTACTGGGTTTGATACATACCGATGTATGTGGACCCATGAGCACATATATCAGAGGAGGGTATAGCTACTTCATCACATTCACAGAGGACCTATCTAGGTATGGATACATCTACTTAATGAAACACAAGTCCGAATCATTTGAAATGTTTAAACGATTTCGTAACGAAGTAGAGAAACAAACTAAAAAAAATATTAAAATTCTTCGATCTGATCAAGGAGATGAATATCTTTTCAGTGAATTTCTGACATATCTAAGAGAGAATGGGATTCTCTCCTAATAGATCCCTCCAGGGACACCATAGCATAATGGCATCTCAAAAAGGAGGAATTGAACCTTATTGGACATGGTTCAGTCCATGATGGAGTTTGCAACTCTACCAATCTCTTTTTGAGATATGTACTTGAAATAGCCTATCTTGTGCTCAATAACGTTTGAGCAAGTCAGTTAGTAAGACACCATATAATATACGGTCAGGACATAGGCCTCTCTTACTTTAAGGTCTGGAGGTGTCCAGCTTATGTTAAATGATTACAAACTAACAAGCTCAGTCTTAAGTCTGATAAGTGTAATTTTGTAGGGTACCCTAAGAAAATGAGGAGATATTACTTTTACCTGCCTGTTGAACAAAAGATGTTTGTCAACAGTAAGGCATATTTTTTGGAAAAAAAAATTCTTAGTGAAGGAATAAGTGCCTTTAAAATCGAGCTTGACGAAGTTCGATAGGTAGAAGAACCGACATCAATGATTGAATCTGAACCGAATTGGATGAGATCAAACTTGGAGCCCAATAAACAAACATCCTTAAGACGATCCGATAGAGTACGTATCAATCGGACAGATACTTAGGTTTCTTGGTTCGAAATGGAGATCCTGTCGAACTCGATGAGAACGATGAGGATCCAATCATCTACATGGATGCAATACAGAGATCCGACTCTAATAAATGGCTTGAAGTCATGACATCTGAAATAGAGTCCATGAAAGTCAATGATGTATGGACATTAGTTGACCCACTTGAAGGGGTAAAGCCCATAGGGTGTAAGTGGGTCTTCAAGAGGAAGAGAGGCGCAGACAAGAAGGTGGAGACCTATAAAGCCTGTTTGGTTGCCAAGGATTATCATCAGTATTATAGTATTGACTGTGACGAGATATTTTTGCCTGTGACAATGCTCAAATCCATTTGGATCATGCTTACGATAGTAGCATATTTGGACTATGAAGTCTAGCAAATGGATGTGAAGACAGCTTTCCTAAATGAAGAGCTGAACGAAGAGGCATATATGATACAACCTGAAGGATTCATATCCACAGATGAGTCCAAGGTGTGTAAGCTTCAGAGATCAATTTATGGATTGAAGCAAGCATCTCAGTGTTGGAACATACATTTTGATAAGGTAATCAAAATGTATGGCTTCGGTAGGAATGGAGAGAAACTCTGTATATATAAGTGGATAAATGGTTCGATAATTGTATTTCTTGTGTTGTATGTGGATGACATTCTCTTAATTGAGAATGATGTCCTTGTATTACAGAGAATAAAAGTGTGGCTATCATCACCATTCTCCATGAAGGATCTGGGAGAAGCAGCCTACATCCTATGGATGAAGATCTATAGGGATAGATTTAGGAGGCTGCTCGGGCTCTCCCAATCCACGTACATAGATACTATGCTGAAATGGTTCAGCATGGAGAATCCAAGAAAGGCTATCTTCTGATAGGCCAAGAAATTTCTCTTTCGAAAGAAGATTGTCCGATAACTCCTCAAGAGAGAGAGCGTATGAGTAGAGTTTCATATGCTTCGACAGTGGGTTCTATTATGTATGCCATGATATGGACGAGATCAGACGTGGCATACTCATTGGAGATAATGAGTACACACCAGTTTGATCTAAGAGAAAATCACTGAAAGGTCGTAAAGACCATTCTTAAGTATTTAAGAAATACTAAGGACCAGTGGCTTGTGTATGGTGAAACTGACTTGAAACTTGTGGAGTTCACTGACTCCAGCTTTTAGTCAGACTATGATGATAGTAAGAGTGTGTTGACTTATATTTTTATCCTAAATGGTGGAGCAATCTGCTGAAAAAATTTCAAGCAGAATACTGTGGCAGACTCTATTTACGAAGCAGAATATATCGCGACATCCGATGCTGCGAAGGAAGCTGTATGGTTGTGAAAGTTTATCGACGAGCTCGGAGTGACACCCTCCACTGATGGCCTTGTCTTGTTATACTGTGATAATACTAGAGCCATTGCTCAAGCCAAGGAGTCGAGATCCCATCAGCACACCAAACATATTCTGCACCATTATTATCTTATCCAAAAGATCATGGATCGAGGTGACATCAATCTTCAGAAGATCGATGGAAGAAAGAATCTAGCCAATCCATTTACTAAAGCTCTCAGAATCAAAGAGTTTGATGGCCACAAATCGAATATGGGTATACGATACTGTACCGATTGGCTTTAGTCCAAGTGGGAGTTATTAAGAAATGTATCCCAAAGCTAATCATTAAACGATTGTGCTCATCTTGTAAACTGTATATGAATTTTTATTAATAAAAATTATTTGATATTTTTATTATAAATTGATCATCTTTGAACTCTTGTGTTGTAATGAAATTCTTAGGACTATATATATTAATCGACAAAGGAGGATTTGTCGTTAAGTCCTTAAAATTATACGTGACCAAATGATACACTATTATTAAGATGATAGCGATATCAAGTGTAGGTTATTGTGTGCCATATGAGTTTGTTGTCTTCTTAACCAAAGAGTGTGGAGACACTGTTATGGCATGTAGATGGAATGTAGGAGTACATTCGCATCGAACGTGATCATGTACCAAGCACTCCGCTGTCGAGAGTAGCTTGTGAAGGGTATGAGTATAAGTGTCTCTCCGATCTGAGACCACTACGATAACTTATAAGTAACTCACTGTACTTTAGTATCAGACTATCTGAGTTTCTAACTTAGTAACGAAAGGATACTAGATACAGTCAAGTACTTATCAAGTCGGTATGTGAGCCATGATGGAATTGACCCCTCTGAATTGGTAGGAGATATGCATCAGTATATTTTAATTTAGCAAAACCTTGGCCAGGGTAATCTATGAGATGGATTTGAAAGGTTGAAATATAATACGATCGACTTAATTAGGATTGACAGTTAAATCTTAAGTCACCTTGAGCATTTGGTCAAAGGGATGAATTATATAGTAACCATACGCCAGTAGGTTCTAGAAGGCTGCTTTGCAACACTTCGATCCATCCAGTCGTCGGGTCATCATTGCTAAGTGGTTACATCGATTGGTATAGAAAGTTGTTCCTATACTACCGACTTAGATTCGAACCTATGGGGTCACACGTATTAGAAAATTTGATCAAATCTGATGGCTGAAGAGTCCAATTGGATTGTGACTCTGGTAAAGAGTCCTACTTGGACTACGACTCTGTGGGAGAGTCCCACTAGGATTGAGACTCCATCATTTATGAAGAATTAATTAGTAATTAAATTACTAATTGACTCAATTTGATTAAGTAAAGAGCTTTGGAACAAGTCTAATTGAATTAGATTTAGTTCAACTTAGATTGGGATTGATATGATCAAACCCGATTATAAGAGAAATTTGATCCTGATTCGATCAGGGTTTGGACTGGCTAATTTCTAATTGGGTTAGGAATTTAATGAGATATTTAGATTTATAATTGAATTAGATTCATTTCTATCAATGATTTCAATCCAAATTTGATTTGGATTAGAATTGAATTAGAAATAAAGAGTCCAAGTCAGACTAGGACTCTATCATTATCTTTTGCGCCACATCTGGATCCATATCAATTTCTCCACACCTAATTGAATTTGGATTGTGATTTTTGGCATCATGAGAGAGGATCCAATATGGGTGGTTGGCTATAGCTGATAAGTCATAAAATTATCTCTTGCATAATTCGAATGCGATCCGAATTAGAGATAAGATGCAGACTAGGAAAGAGATTTTTCGTATATGATATATTATTGAAGTCATATTATTTTTTTTTATTTTTCTTAAGAAATACTTTAGCATGTGAGACTTCAAATTTTTTTCTCCATATTTTTATAATTTTTTTAGAATTTTTAAGGATACCAAAAAAGAGTTTTGGCATTGATTCATGGCATCCTTTCTTGGAAAGTCCTAATTTCTAGTCTATAAAAAGGGGACCTCTCTCTTGGACATCCCATGATTAATTTTCTTGCTGATTTTTTATTTTCAGAGCCTCTTCTCCTCCTCCTCTCTTTCTCCTCTAGATCTCCTATCACTTTAGAGTATCCAAGGTATTTGTAGAAGAAGAAAGAGATCAGTTGTCGAAGTTGTTCGTAGACTAGCATCTTCGAGCCCCTGATCTGCGTCAGTCTTCGTGCAAATTTTTTTATAGAGGCCAGATGACTTCGTGTGGCTATGAGTGACTTGAAGAATACCCTCTCTAACCTTTGGATTAGAGGAGATTAAGATCAAAATTTATTTGGTAATAATCTCTAACTTATTTTGATTCCTATGATAGATCTAATAGTTAGATCTAGAATTTCAGCATCGATAAGATCGATATGATTTTTATTTTCAAATCTAAAGCACATATTTTTTATATCAAAAATTTTGATGTAGTAGTATAAGATTAGATCTTATATATGTATTAGAATTAAATTATTTAATCTATTATTTTTATTGTATTAAATTTTTTAATTGCATGTATTGTACTACCATAAATTTTTTTCAAGTATGATCAAATGGCTGATCGTCGATTATGAATCGTTGAAGGAATTAATTATCAATGTGATTGATGATTAAGTATGTGCAAAGATTGCAATAAATTATTTACTAATGATTGATAAATTAAAAATATAATTAATTAATAATTTGATTTTTATTGGTTCAATTTGATTGAGCAGTAAGGATTGGATCAGATCTAATTGAATTGGATTCAATTAGGTTTGCTTTGGATTGATTGGATGCATCCCTAATAGATATTAGGACTTGTTCCAATTGATCTTAGGGATGCAAATTAAATTTTGAATTGAATAAGATTCATTTTAATTTGATTTAGATTTGATTGGATCAAATCCTACTGGATAATAGATTTGATTGGATCAAGCCCTATTAATCAATAGGTTCCCCGATATCCATTAAGATGAAAAGAATTAATCCCTAGATTGATGTGATTTTTAATCTAACTAATTTTCTATTTGAATTGGAGCCTAATTGGTTTTCTAATTGGACTAAGACCTAATTAGTTGTTTGTTATAACTAATTCTAAGTTAGTTAGGATTGGATCTAAGAATTAGTTAGAATTGGAACAAGATTCATGAGTCCTATTTAGAATAGGATTTAACCAACTCATATCTCCCATTGCTATATATTCTTCACGCTCCACATCCTTTCACGGTGAATAACCCATGCCCACAAGAAGTGCCATGCCCCACTTGCTTCTTCCATGAGAAAATAGGCATCCCCCTTCTCTTATTGTCGCCTAAAAGGAGGGGCCGTCCAAGAGTTGGACGCCCCAAATCTCACACACCTCAGCCCCCAATCTCTCACCTCTTTGGAAGGGGTCTTCAAGGGCTTTTGCTTGCTGGTTCTTAGGTGTCAAAGAGAGCTCCTCTTGCTGATTTTATAACAGAAAATTGAAGAAAAAATGTTCTTCCCAACGAAAGCAAGAGAAGGAAGAAGATAAGTCTTCTTTCTTGTGCACAACTTTAGAGAAAAAGGCATTATTCTCTCATTTTTTTTTTATTTTTTTCTTATATAAAAATCAGATTGAATCTAATTTTTAACATGAAAATTTAGAGAAAAAATATTAAAAAAATCTAGTTGGATGTTTGGGTCTTCCTAGTGCTTTTGATCAAGGAGAAAAAGGAAGAAAAAAAGAGAAGAACGGTTCTTCTCTTGGATCTTTCTTTTTATTTTTTTAGAGCATAGAAATTTATATTATTTTCTACATAAGAAATTAGATTAGATTTAATTTTTATTATAAAAAATTAGAGAAGAAAAGTTCTTCTTAAAGACCTGAAAGGAAGAGAGAAAGGTTCTCTCTTGTGCGTGGGAGAATTAAGAAGAAAGGATTCTTCTCTTGATCTCTATCGTAAAGATTTGATGCGTGGATCCAAAAAGAAAAAGAGAGAATCTCTTTGTTCTTCATTTTCTTTATATTTCTCTTAGATCAGCTAACAGCATGGTGTCTTCATGAGCTATCACTCCCGAGAAGATCGATTAGCATAAGGGCTTCGCGTGGATATCTGTAGACGTCCGACGCATGTGCGGCTGCTGAGCATCATGAAAAATCAACTATCATAGATTTTAGATATGGTGTTCTGCTATCTGCACTCAGGTATAGAGTTTTGAACTCAATTTATAATTTAGATATGATCTAATTTGATATAGATATGACTATATTTGTTGAATTTTAGATTTCAGATTTACATACATGCATATTAATTTATATCATAGATCTTCTATGATAATTTTATATTTGATCTATATACATATTATAATTAAATTATTTAATTTATATATATTTTATTATAAAATTTTAAAATATATATATATAATTATCATTTTTTTCAGTGTCCTCAGCACTGACAGGGATGCACTTGGGGAAGAACTTTGGCTCGGAGCGAGGAGATTGCCTTGGTTAGGTGAGCAGGGGCAAGGGGTCCGACCGCCAGTGGATTCAGAGTCATCGAGGTGCTTGCCAAGATCCTGACGCCATGCTCTTTAGCCCTCATGGTGGCGGTGGATGCTGATGTGTGGGATATTCTTTCCACGAGCGTAGCTGATCTTACTGAGGTTTTCCGACCTTACTATGGAAGCTCCAGTTGGCTCTGACAGCCCAGAGAACCTTGACGGTGATGGAGTTGCCGAGACAGACAGTGAGATGAGGAGGAATCTCATGGTTGGCGGTCGGGAGTGATGGCAATGGCATCGATCCCATTTTCCCCAATAGAGGAATCTATCTTGGTGCGGATCTCGATGGGTTTGGTGAGACTGGGCAGTGAGAAACGATGGAATCAATGCTCCATCCTTCCAAACTATTTATTGTTTGGTGTGGAACTATCTCTCCATGGATGTTAGTTGATGCAAGATGTGGATGGTGACCCACTGATTGAACTCTCCAGAGCCTTGTTTCTGTGGATTCCGCACGGCACTGGAGCTACGCATGAGGCCCCATGCAGATGATCTCGATGCTCCATCTTAATTTGGGTGCTCACTGACCTGCAATCTTTTTCAGAGAAAATAAAATAAAAAAGCAAGGCTTAAAGACCCCTTACCAAGAAATTGCTGGAACGGCCGAAGTCAATGGTGCATCAGATCGTCGGAGATGGGACTATCATATGCCAACTGTCATCAGATAGACTGTTGATTTTAGATTGTGATGTTTAGGAAGCAGTAATTGGCCAACCACAAGTTAGCCGCAAGACTGAAAAAATACCAGGATAATCTTGAGTTATGAAAACTTGAGGGACTTCAACAGTCTCCTCTTTTGCTGGATTCCAATCTGCCATAATTCTGGATACTACGATATTCTTTCCTGTTTGGAGCCCTCCAAAAATTCAATTTTTAGATTCAAAAATTGAGAAATTTTCATAATCTCATTTTTATTTGAGCATTACGATCTCCTTCCCTATTTGATCCTGCTCAAGATATTTAAAAATAAAAATAAAGATAATTTAAAGATCGAGGGATTTTCGTCTTCTTCGTTTTATTGATTTTCCCACCTTCATTGCAAGTAGGTGACGGACATTGCGCCATAGAGGTCTGGGTTGACATAGGTGCGAGAGCAAGATGCATCTCTTGCTGCATGTCATTGTTCCACCACATCATTTGAATCATAGTGGTCCAGATATATACTCGCTGGACTAGTGCATTGAACTAATCCGCATTTATCTTCACGGTCAATAGAAATGATGGTGTTGGTGGTGATGGTGATGTGGGGGCCTCGCTACCAGCACAGGCTCCCATATTTTTGAAAGAGACGTCGTTGAAACACCATGAAGAAACCTTGCGTGGTGCCATCTCTTGTTCACTTGGCTTCCTGAAAAATGGGCCTAAGCTCGCCATGTGGAGGGGCCGGTTGTTGCAATGCTGGTGCATGGCTTTCTCCGATATTAATGGCAGTTCGAGGGGCAACAGATCACCTCGATTGTTTGATGGTGATTTTTATTGGTGGCATGATGTAAAAGTAGGCCCTTCCTCTATCTGTTGTTGCTTGATTCAATCGAGGTCAGAGAGAGGGTGACTAAGCCTCGTGCAGGAATGCTGACACTGGAGTGACCTCCAAAATAAGTATAAATTGGAGGTTTTCACTCCGACGAGGATCTTCCACTGCTCAAGTTAGATTCAGAGAACAAAGAGAGCAGCAACGGATTCTCTAAAAGGAATTGCTTAACTTACTTGGATCCTTGGGACTTTGGTTATTTAAAGAAGATGAAGGCTGAGAAAATGGGCAACTCTGAAAATCTTGGGCCATTAATTGTGCCGTTGCGGTATTATAGCCCTCATTTGCTCCCGTGGAGTGAGGAGGCCTGGCAATATATTGAATGGGGATTTGAATATTTCAAAGATCGTGATTCACCCGTTGGCCTTCTTAAATAGATAAGTGGTGTCACCTCATGGTACATGAAGATCCCACCTATTAATTGCATGGGCCATCAATCAGGAGCTGAGAGTGTGGAGAGACTTTAGCCTTCATATGCCCCCACATAGGGGTATTTATTATTTTTGGCCTTTTGTGCATGGTGTGGGTGGTTGCCATGGCATGAAGATGACTAAGTATAGAAAGATAGCTCAGTTCAGCACATAGCTCAGGATAGCTCAGCTCATATTAGGATAGCTCATATCAGCATAAATAGCTCTTCACAGCAAGTATATGACTCAGCATACCTCTTTGCAGTAAGCATATGGCTCAGCATGCTTCCAATCTATATTTAGATATGAATATGAGGCATCTATGATAGCATCGTAAAAGTTTCTGTTGTTTCTTTATTTTTATATTTTTTTATCTTGATGGATCATATCTTTTGAAAATGTTTTTCAGGCCTAACATATCCCCTCCTAGATTGGGCAATCAAAGGATCCAATAAACTGTGATAAGTTCCCACCTCAATGAGAAATTGCCAAGTTGTGTCTTATTCTAATGCACATGATAGTTGAACTCTATCTCCACCGAAGCCTTCTTTTCGTAATGGAACCAAAAGGGCTAGATCTCCTTTGCCCTCTGCTGATGATTTGGATGGAGTCTGGTTACTGTAGAAATCTCATTGTCGAAGAAGCTCGGATATTGACGAAGTCCGAAAGAAGTTCGGAGTAGGGTCGTCCGTGGCCAGAAGAAGTCTGGAAGAAATTTGGAGAATAATTGATCACTGTAGAAGATCGACTGATAGTGAAGCCTAGAGAGCTTTTGGAGTGGCTCGATAGATGAATGGAGAAGCTCATTGTCGGAGAAGATCGGACGGTATTATGGAAGCTCAAACGGTCGAGGGGGTTCAGAGAGACGCCACACAAGTCGGAAGTCGAAAAAGTCCTGGAAGGGTCGGTCTTTTATAAACTTCGGCTGGGGGTATTTTATATCCAACACCAGTCCTCCTACTTTCGAGTTCGGGTTCGAATGAAAGAAGTACAGAGAAATTCTCGTAGCCGAAGTTGTCTCCCTCGATTTTCACTCCCGATGGTTTCCAGATATTTTGGCATTTGGCATGCTGGTGCCGGAGTCTTTTCAAATCGAGAGATCTGAAAAGATTTTTTTCGAAATTCCCGTTGGAGCGCTGCCCTAGGTACGGTGCAATAATGGTTTTACCAACTGTCAGCCACCTTCAGCCGCTTGCCATGGTGAGTGGGCCATGCGGCAGTTATAGACTGGCCAGAGGAGTCCTGCGGTCATTATTGCATCGGACCCCATCGCCTATTTAAACCCGCCTCCCTCCTTCAGGGATCTCACTTCACCCGGGAGTTTCTTTGGTTCCTCCTTCCTGAGAGTTCTATTCTTCCTCAGTGTCCTTTTTGGCCTCAGGCATTCTTCGAGTCATCCCATCTCTACATCTCTGCATTCCTCAGACCAGCCTAGGTTCACTCCAGAACTCTCCCTTTTTTGCGGCTCTGTTTCTAAACTGTGCCGATTTTCCTTCATTGCAGATATGGGCACGAACGCAGCTCGGATGCTAGCCAAGAGTCTCAAGGCCCACAAGAGGGAAGGTACTGCAACTTCTGGGTCGGCGAAGGAGGCGAGGGTAGAAGAGACAAGTCCGATCAGGTTTCGCCTTGATCGCCCAGAGCCCACGCTTGTGGCACATCTTCGACCATGAGTACTTTTCGATCCTGCGAAAGGGGGAAGCCGAAGGGGGACTGGAAGAAGAAGTCAGAAAGAAGGAGAAACCCGATCTCAGAAAGAAGGTCATGCCTGCGTCATTGTGAGGCAGCGGAAGCCATGGCGCAAAAAAGATGGCGTCTACATGTACTTTGAAGATAATGCTGGAGTAATTGTTAATCCAAAGGGAGACTGGAAGAAGTCGGGTACTTAAAGTAATCCTCGACGATGGCTGGAATCGAGAGTTCGAAGTCTGATGGTACCGAGCTTCCTTGGAGCTCTTTTGCCTTGTATTCCTTTCCTTTCTTGTTGGCCCCTCTTTTTTTGGCCTTCAAAGGCTTTGTAACGCACACTTTACTAATGAAATAAAAAGAAAATTTTTTATTACATTGTCTATTCTTGCATTGAGTCGTCGTTTACCGAACTTCTTTTGTCTTTTGTCTTGTTCGATGCCGTCATTGTTTGAAGGTTTTCGATCGTCGCCGTGTTGATTTGCCTTTTTTGTTCATGACCGTAGGTCTTTTCGAAGCCATTTGAGTCTGACGCTTCCTCCCAGTGCTCGAGCTTGAGGATCCAAACTCCTCGTTACCTTAAGGAAGTCGATTTTTCCTCGGCCTGTGTTGAGTTTCCTCTTAGAGACTGAGGGTTCTTGATAAGAGTCTCCTTTCTCGTTGAGATGAGGTCCCTTATGTTTTGGACGTAATTTGTTTTTTACTTGTCACTGGTGTAGCTCATCGCTTTCCCTTTTCATCTCCCCCCCCTTTTTTTTTATTTGGACGAGGGTTTTCCCTCTGCTCTTAATGGGGTCGTGGGAGTGTAGAGGAGCCATTGAGGAGGCTTTCCTCCTCGTCTGATCTTGATCGATCGGGTCTTTATGTGTGTCAGGATGAGGTTCTCCTCTTGTTCCCAACAATCAATTTCAACTCATATTAGGACAAGGTTCTCCTTCTGTTCCTAACAGGACTGTGGGGGCACGTAAGGGCCACTGCAAGGGCCTATCCCCTCATCCAATCTCTGGATAACCGGGCCTTCGACTTTGCTCATGTTAGGACGAGGTTCTCCTTCTGTTCCTAACAGGGTTGTGGGGGCACGTAAGGGCCGTTGCAAGGGCCTCTCCCCTCATCCGGTCTCTGATAATCGGACCTTCGACTTTGCTCACGTTAGGACGAGGTTCTCCTCCTGTTCCTAACATGGCTGTGGAGGCACATAAGGGCCATTGTAAGGGCCTCTCTCCCATCTGATCTTAAAATAACCAGGCCTTTGACTTTGCTCATGTTAGGATGAGGTTCTCCTCCTGTTCCTAACAAGACTGTGGGGGCACATAAGGGCCGTTGCAAGGGCCTCTCCCCCCATCCGATCTTTAAGTAACCGGGCCTTCAACTTTGCTCATTTTAGGATGAGGTTCTCCTTCTGTTCCTAACAAGGCTGTGGGGGCACATAAGGGCCGTTGCAAGGGCCTCTCCCCCCATCCGATCTTTAAGTAACCGTGCCTTCGACTTTGCTCATGTTAGGGCGAGGTTCTCCTCCTGTTCCTAACAAGGCTGTGGGGGCACATAAGGGTCGTTGCAAAGGCCTCTCTCCCAATCTGATCTTTAAGTAACCGAGCCTTCGACTTTGCTCATGTTAGGACGAGGTTCTCCTCCTGTTCCTAACAAGGCTGTGGGGGCACATAAGGGCCGTTGCAAGGGCCTCTCCCCCCATCCGATCTTTAAGTAATCGGACCTTCGATTTTGCTCATGTTAGGGTGAGGTTCTCTTCCTGTTCCTAACAAAGCTATGGGGGCACATAAGGGTCGTTGCAAGGGCCTTCCCCCCATCGGTCTTTAAGTAACCAAGCCTTCGACTTTGCTCATGTTAGGATGAGGTTTTCCTCCTATTCCTAACATGCTTGATTTTGATTGTATGAGGAAGTTACTCCCTGTCGTTATAAGCTCATGCTAAAAGAAAAAATATGCAAATATAAAACTTTTATTTAAGGCAAAGCTATTAGTAATACATTCGTAGATTTTTCGAATTCCATGGTCGCGGAAGGTCTGCTCCTCCGAGCTCTTTTAGATAGTATGTTCGGGCCGGACTACCTCCTTGACTTCATACGGGCCTTCCCAGTTTGGAGCAAGTTTTTTTTGATTCTAAGGTTGTGAGACAGCGGCTCGCCGAAGTACCAGGTCCCCCACTCTGAAGGCTTTGCTTTTGACCCGAGAATTATAGTAGCGGGCTATTTTCTGCTTGTAAGCCGCCATCCGAACTTAAGCTGTCTCCCACTTTTCTTCTAACAAGTCGAGGTTGGCCTTGAGATCTTGTGGGTTGTGCTGCTCGTCGAATGCCATGACTCACACCGACGGAAGCTTGAGTTCAATCGGGATCACGGCTTCTATCCCGAAGGCCAAGGCAAAGGGGGTCTCCCCTATGGGCAATCTCTGAGTAGTTCGGTATGCCCATAACACATGATAAAGCTCGTCTGCCCAAGTTTCCTTTGCTTTTTCAAGTCTTGTCTTGATTCCTTGCAACAAAGTCCTGTTGGTCACCTCGGCCTCATCGTTTGCCTGCGAATGGGCTACCGAAGTGAAGTTATGGGAGATATTTAGATCCTCACAAAATTCGGCAAACCTTGCTCCAGCAAATTGCTGCCCATTATCAGTAATGAGGGTTCTGGGTAAGCCAAGCCTACAAACAATTGACTTCCAGATGAAGTCCTGCACTTTAGCTTCTGTGATTTTTGCCAAAGGTTCAGCTTCAACCCACTTGGTGAAATAGTCTATTGCCACCAGGAGGAACTTTCACTGTCCGGATGCCATGGAAAAAGTCCAAGGATATCCATCCCCCATTGCGCAAACGGCCATGGGGCACTCAATGGTGTAAGTTCGGAGGCAGGTTGTCTTTGGATATTTGCATATCTCTGACACCGATCACACCTTCTGACATACTCGACAGAGTCGTGGTACATGATAGGCCAGTAATAGCCTTGTCAGAGCAGTTTGTGGGATAAAGATCTGGCCCCCAGGTGACTTCCACAGACTCCCTCGTGTACCTCCCACAAGATGAAGTCGGCTTCAGAAGGCCGGAGATATTTCAGAAGGAGCAAAGAGTATGACCTCTTGTATTGCTTGCCTTCATTAAGGATATATCGGGAGGCCTGGTTCCTAAGCTTTCGAGCTTCTTTTGCATCAGGAGGAAGAACCCCGTCCTTGAGGAATGCAACTAGTGGGTCGATCCAGCTGGGTTCACGGCTGATCTCCATCACAAGCTGTGATTCTTCCATACTTGGACACTTCAGAACTTCGAAGAAGACTTCCTTAGGCAGTTCTGTCGGAGCCAGGGTAGCCAACTTGGAGAGAAGGTCGGCCCTAGTATTTTCTGCTCTTGGGATCTACCTGATGTCAAAGCTGCCAAAGGTAGGGATGATCTCCTTTACTTTTTCTAGATACTTGGCCATACTGTTCTTCCGAGCTTCGTAATTTTTGCTGACCTGTCCCACTACTAATTGAGAGTCACTATAGGCTTGAAGCCGATCTACTTCTAATTCTTTGGCGATCCTCAGTCCTGCAATCAGAGCTTCATATTTTGCTCCATTATTTGTCACTGAGAATTCGAAGCGCAGTGCATACTCCATGATAATTTCATCTGGATTTACCAAGATCAGGCCACGCCTGCGTCGGACATGTTGGAGGAACCGTCCACGTAGAGGGCCCAAAAACCATCAGGGAGATCCGTTCTTTCTTTAGGGGAGTTCGTTGGAGCCCTGGGTTGTCGGCTTCCTCTCGTCCAAGTTCGGCCTCCTCCAAAATAGTGCATTCCACCATGAAGTCTGCTAATATCTGGGCTTTTATCATCGGCGAGGTCGATAGTGAGCTCGACTGCCCATTTCGCTATCCTCCCAGAGGCATCCGCTCGATGCAGAACCGCCTTGATCGGCTGGTCGGTGAGCAGTGTTATGGTGTGTCCTTGAAAGTAAGGTCGGAGCCTTCGAGCTACAATCAACAAGACATAAGTTAGTTTCTCTAACTTAGTATACCTGGTTTCGGCATCTCTCAATACTCGACTTATGTAGTAGATCGACCGTTGAATTTTTGCTTCTTCCTTAATCAGAACTGCTGTGAGAGCCACAAGGGAGATAGCCAGGTACAGAAACAACTCCTCTCTAGATTCGGGCTTTGCCAATAGTGAAGATGAGCCGAGGTAGTCCTTCAGTTCTTCGAATGCTTGCTGACATCCAGCGGTCCAACAGAAGTTCTTCAACTGCTTGAGAGTCTAAAAAAAAGGTAGGCACCACTCGGCCAATCTTGAGACAAAGCGATTTAGAGCCGCTACTCTCCCATAAGGCGCTGAACTTCTTTTATTGACTTCGGGGTGGTCATTTTTGGATGGCATAAATCTTTTCTGGATTTGCTTCGATCCCGCACCCCGATACCAATAAAGCCCAGAAATTTTTCTGAGGTTACTCCAAAAGCGCACTTGGCTGGGTTCAGCTTCATCTTGTATTTTGGAGGGTGCTAAAGGTCTCCTCAAGGTCGGCGATGTGGTTCATCAAGGATTTGCTTTTTACGAGCATATCGTCCACATAGACCTCCATGTTGCCGTCGATCTGCTCTTTGAAGATCTTGTTTATCAGCCGTTGATAGGTCGCCCCTACATTTTTTAGGCCAAAAGGCATGACCTGTAACAATAAAGCCACGGTTAGTAATAAAAGTAGTTTTTTTTTTGTGCTCTGGCACCATCCTGATTTGATTGTAGTTGGAGAACGCATCCATGAAAGTGAGAAGCTCATGGCCTGAGGTTGCATCCACCAATTGGTCGATTCTGGACAGAGGGTAACTATCCTTCGGGCAGGCTTTATTCAGCTTTTTGAAGTCTATACACATCCTCCATTTACCATTCACCTTCTTAACTAGGACCACATTGGAAACCCAGCTCGGATAGTTGACCTCTCTGATGAACCCGACTTTCAGGAGTTTATCAACTTCCTCAGCTATTGCCATTTGTCTTTCCAGTGCATGACTTCAAACTTTTTCCTTCGTCGGCCAGTGTTTGGGATCAACAGCCAGATGGTGTTCCATAACTTCAGCATCAATCCCTGGCATGTCCACCAGAGCCCAAGCGAAAACATCCGCATTCTTTTGTAGAAAATTGATAAGCTGTGTCCGCACCTCTTTCCCCAAGTTGGAGCCGATCTTCACCACGTGCTCTTCATTCCCATCATTCAAAGGAATTGAGACAAGATCTTCTATTGGCTCACCCCGTTCTTCAGTCAGGTCATCGCGGGTGTCCAATCCATCAACCGGACAGGGGTCAGGCTGACCACTTCTTTGTAGGTCTATATTATAGCAATGTCTTGCCAGGACTTGATCTCCTCTGACTTCTCCGACCTCCTAGCTAGTAAGAAATTTCAATTTCAAATGGTAGGTTGATACTACAGCTCGGAGGGCATTGAGGTCAGGTCGGTCGAGTATTGCGTTGTAGGCAGATGGCACCCTCACTACTAGGAAATCCACTAGCACTCTAGATTGTTTCGGATACCGACCTGCAACTACAGTCAAAGTTATTACTCCCTCCACTGGCACAGCATCGCCAGTAAACCCTACCAAAGGGGAGCTAACCGGCCCCAACCGACCATCAGGGATGGATATTTTTGAGAATGCATCGTAAAACAAAATATCGATCAAGCTTTTACTATCAACAAGAATGCGGCGTACATCATAATCAGTAATATTTAAAGAAACTACAACCACATCATTATGGGAGAATTGGATCTCCCGGGCATCTTCTTCAGTAAAGTTTATAGATCCTTCAGTTCTTTGCCGCTTGAGCGGTCCGGCCGATCCACTGGCCGCTCCCCTCCGGGGTCCTCCAGAGATGGTGTTGATGATCCCGATTGGAGACCGATCTCCAGGCTATTCTTCCCTCCTTGGTGGCTCCGGTTGTGGCAGGGCCCTCGATCGATCCTCCCTACCTTCAGGCCGACGTCGAATAAATCTGTCGAGCCGACCCCGCCTGATGAGCTCCTCGATTTCATTTCGGAGCTGAATAGACTCCTCCATGTCATGGCCGTGGTCACGATGATAAAGGTAGAATTTGTTTGGGTTGCACTTCCCGGGGTGCGAGCGCATCCTTTCCGACCTCGACAGCTGCTCCCTGACCTCCGTCAGCACCTGGGCTTTTGGAGCATTCAGAGGGGCATAGCTATGGAATCTTTCTGGGGGAGAGCTCCGTCGAACTCTATGGTCCGGGCTCCTCTGCTTGCGAGCTCGGGGAGGAGTCCAAATACGCCTGTGTCCGAAACTCTGCAGTCTCGTTGAGCACTCCTTTAAGAACAAGGGTACTGCGAAGACATAGCAGCCCTTCCTCTAGCGTCAATTCTGTTGGTGCAGAATTCTGTCGAAGCCGGAGAAGCTGGAGTCAAGATGACCATGGCCGCCGCCAGGACCTGCAAGAGAAGTCTAAACCGGAGTTGGGGGTGCTCTGGCAAGACCCTCCGATGCTCAAGTCAGTACTCTGCTTCAACAGAAATGGAGTGCTCGAGTGGAAATTTTAGCAGAGTTTCAAGATAGAGTTTTAAGCTTCGAGAAGAACGTATCTGGGGGTCCTTTTTATAGACAGAGAGCATAACTGATTGACAACGATGTCTATAACTGCCTGGTAGTGGGCCGTTCAGAGCCACGTGAAGTTTGTTTTGGAGAGTAGTGGCGTCAGGGGCCGTTCAGGGCCACGTGGAGTTTGTTACGGGAGTGGAGTGGTGTCTGTTGTCGTGACTTGCCAGAGAGTGATGGAGCCGGAGAGTGGAGTGGTGTCCGTTGTCGCGACTTGCCAAAGAGTGGTGGAGCCACACAGAATCCGTTGCAAAGAGTGGAGTAGGGTAGTGGCCGTTGTCGTGACTTGCCAGAGAGTTTGGATCTGTCGGCTGGAGCTCGGTTGGGATGTTTGATGGAGCGGAATGGCTCTCTATCTCATCGATCTAGGAGAAGTTCGGATGTTTTCGAGGTTGTGACGGGTCTACTATTGTTGGGTGCCTAGAGCACTGATGCTGTAGGCGGAAACCATCTGCTGTAGAAACTCGGATGGAGACTTTCTGTTGGGAAGTCCGGTAGGAGTCCGATTGCTAGAGAAGTCCGTCTGAGATTTGCCTGATGTAGAAGCTCGTCTGAAGATTATCCATCGGAGAAGTCAGGTTTCATGAAGAATCTGGCAGAGGGTCGGCCGACGGTGGACTTCAGATGGCATTGGAAAAGTTCGTCCGCTGGAGGAGTCTGGAGATCCTATGGAAGTCTGGATGGCATTGTTGAAGTTTGACTGGCGCTATTGAAGGTTGATGGCTGGGGAGGTTCGGCAGACACCAGAGGTGATCGACCGTTGTAGAAATCCAGCTGCTGGAGCCTGTCTGTTGTTGAAGCTCATCCAGAATCCATCCGTTATGGAAGTTCGGATGGAGTCTGATTCTTGTAGAAGGCTGAAAGGAGGCCGCTTATTGTAGAGGCTCGATCGAAGATCGGTTGTCGTGGAAGCTCGAAGTGGTGGCCTGGCCGGTGGAATCTGTCCTGTTATAGAAGCTCATCCGAGATCTGGAGTAGATATCCGAAGCAAACCGCCTGCAGTAGAGTTCGGAGTAGACTGCTTGCCGTGGAAGTTTGGAGTAGACTGCTTGCTGTAGAAGTTTGGCTCTCGCAAGAGCTCGGGTGGAATCCAGAAGGTGATCGACCATCGTAGAAACTTGGATGGAGTCTTGTTACTGTAGAAATCTCATTGTCGGAGAAGCTCGGATATTGACGAAGTCCGAAAGAAGTTCGGAGTAGGGTCGTCCGTGGCTGGAAGAAGTCTGGAAGGGATTCGGAGAATAATTGATCACTGTAGAAGATCGGCTGATAGTGAAGCCCAGAGAGCTTTTGGAGTGGCTCGATAGATGAATGGAGAAGCTCATTGTCGGAGAAGTCCGGATGGTATTATGGAAGCTCAAACGGTCGAGGGGGTTCAGAGAGACGCCACACAAGGTCGGAAGCCAAAAAAATCCTAAAGGATCGATCTTTTATAAACTTCGGCTGGGGGTATTTTATACCCAACACCAGTCTCCCTACTTTCGAGTTCGGATTTTGAATGAAGAAAGTACAGAGAAATTCTCACAGTCGAAGTTGCCCCCCTCGATTTTCATACCCGATGGTTTCCAGATATTTTGAAGTTTGGCATGCTGGTGCTGGAGTCTTTTCAAATCGAGGTGATCTGAAAAGGTTTTTTTTAAAATTTCTGCTGGAGCGCTGTCCTAGGTACGATATAATAATGGTTTTACCAACTGTCAGCCACCTTCAGTCGCTTGCCACGGTGAGTGGGCCACGCGGTGGTTATAGACTGGCCAGAGGAGTCCTGCGGTCATTATTGCACCAGACCCCATCGCCTATTTAAACCCGCCTCCCTCCTTCAGGGATCTCACTTCACTCGGGAGTTTCTTCGGTTTCTCCTTCTTCCTGAGAGTTCTGTTCTTCCTCAGCATCCTTTTTGTCCTCAGGCATTCTTCGAGTCGTCCCCATCTCTGTATCTCTGCATCCTGCAGACCAGCCTAGGTTCACTCCAGAACTCTCCCTTTTTCGTAGCTCTGTTTTTAAACTGTGCCGATCTTCCTTCATTGAAGATATGGGCACGGATGCAGCTCGGATGCTAGCCAAGAGTCTCAAGGCCCATAAGAGGAAAGGCGCTGCAACTTCTGGGTCGGCGAAGGAGGCGAGGGTAGAAGAGACAAGTCCGATCGGGTTTCGCCTTGATCGACTAGAGCCCGTGCTTGTGGCACATCTTCGACCGCAAGTACTTCCCGATTCTGTGAAAGGGGGAAGCCGAAGGGGGACTGCAAGAAGAAGTCAGAAAGAAGAGAAAATCTGATCTCAGAAAGAAGGTCATGCCTGCCGTCATTGTGAGGCAGCGGAAGCCATGGTGCAAAAAGGATGGCATCTACATGTACTTTGAAGATAATGCTGGAGTAATTATTAATCCAAAGGGGTCTGAAAGAAGAAGTCGGGTACTTAAAGCAATCCTCGACGATGGCTGGAATCGAGAGTTCGAAGTCTGATGGTACCGAGCTTCCTTGGAGCTCTTTTGCCTTGTATTCCTTTCCTTTCTTGTTGCCCCCCTTTTTTTTGGCCTTCAAAGGCTTTGTAACGCACACTTTACTAATGAAATGAAAAAAAATTTTCTATTACCTTGTCCATTCTTGCATTGAGTCATCATTTACCGAACTTCTTTTGTCTTTTGTCTTGTTCGATACCGTCATTGTTTGAAGGTTTTCGGTCGTCGCCGTGTTGATTTGCCTTTTTTGTTCATGACCGTAGGTCTTTTCGAAGCCATTTGAGTCTGATGCTTCCTCCCAATGCTTGAGCTTGGGGGTCCAAACTCCTCGTTACCTTAAGAAAGTCAATTTTTCTCGGCCTGTGTTGAGTTTTCTCTTAGAGAATGAGGATTCTTGATAAGAGTCTCCTTCCTCGTTGAGATGAGGTCCCTTATATTTTTGACGTAATTTTTTTTTCACTTGTCGCTGGTGTAGCTTGTCACTTTCTCTTTTCATCTCCCCTCTTTTTTTTCATTTGGGCAAGGGTTTTTTCTCTGCTCTTAACGGGATTGTGGGAGTGTAGAGAAGCCGTTGAGGAGGCTTTCCTCCTCATCCGGTCTTGATCGATCGAGTCTTTGTGTATGTCAGACGAGGTTCTCCTCTTGTTCCCGATAATCAATTTCAGCTCATGTTAGGATGAGGTTCTCCTTTTGTTCCTAACAGGACTGTGGGGGCACGTAAGGGCCGCTGCAAGGGCCTCTCCCCTCATCCGGTCTCTGGATAACCGGGCCTTCGACTTTGCTCACGTTAGGATGAGGTTCTCCTTCTGTTCTTAACATGGCTGTGGGGGCACATAAGGGCCGTTGTAAGAGCCTCTCCCCCCATCCAGTCTTAAAATAATCGGGCCTTCGACTTTGCTCATGTTAGACGAGGTTCTCCTCCTGTTCCTAACAAGGCTGTGGAGGCACATAAGGGCCGTTGCAAGGGCCTCTCCCTCCATCCGATCTTTAAGTAACTGGGCCTTTGACTTTGCTCATGTTAGGATGAGGTTCTCCTCCTATTCCTAACAAGGATGTGGGGCCACATAAGGGCCGTTGCAAGGGCCTCTCCCCCCATCCGGTCTTTAAGTAACCGGGCCTTCGACTTTGCTCATGTTAGGACAAGGTTCTCCTCCTGTTCCTAACAAGGCTGAAGGGCTGTTGCAAGGGCCTCTCCTCCCATCCGATCTTTAAGTAACGGGCCTTCGACTTTGCTCATGTTAGGATGAGGTTCTCCTCCTATTCCTAACAAGGCTGTGGGGGCACATAAGGATCGTTGCAAGGGTCTCTCCCCCCATCCGATCTTTAAGTAATTGGGCCTTCGACTTTGCTCATGTTAGGATGAAATTTTTTTCCTGTTCCTAATAAGGCTGTGGGGGCACATAAGGGCCGTTGCAAGAGCCTCTCCCCCCATCCGATCTTTAAGTAACTGGGCCTTCGACTTTGCTCATATTAGGATGAGGTTTTTCTCCTATTCTTAACATGCTTGATTTCGATTGTATAAGGGAGTTACTCCCTGTCGTTATAAGCTCATGCTAAAAGAAAAAATATGCAAATATGAAACTTTTATTTAAGGAAAAGCTATTGGTAATACATTCGTAGATTTTTCGAATTCCATGGTCACGAAAGGTTTGCTCCTCCGAGCTCTTTTAGATAGTATGTTCCGGGTCGGACTACCTCCTTGACTTCATACAGGCCTTCCCAGTTCGGGGTAAGTTTTTCTTGATTCTGAGGTTGTGAGACAGCGGCTCGCCGAAGTACCAGGTCCCCGCTATGAGATTTGCTAGTCTATCTAAAGTTATATTTTAGAGACTACTTAATATGTGCTCATGAATGTTCTGAGCAAATTAGTTACCAAAACTCCATATAAGATATGAACTTGGGTAATTTGATGTTCTCTTATCTTAGGTGTTGGTGCAGAATTCCACCGAAGCTGGAGTCGAGATGACCGCGGCCGCCGCCAGGACCTGCAAGAAAAGTCTAAACTGGAGTTTGGGGTGCTCCGACAAGACCCTCCGATGCTCAAGTCAGTACTCTGCTTCAACAGAAATGGAGTGCTCGAGTGAAAATTTTAGCAAAGTTTCGAGATAGAGTTTTGAGCTTAGAGAAGAACGTATCTGGGGGTCCCTTTTTATAGACAGAGAGCATAACTGATTGACAGCGACGTCTGTAACCGCCTGATGTGGGCCGTTCAAAGCCACGCAGAGTTTGTTACAGAGAGTAGTGGCGTCAGGGGCCATTCAGGGCCACGTGGAGTTTGTTACGAGGAGTGGAGTGGTGTCCATTGTCGCGACTTGTCAGAGAGTGGAGTCCGGAGAG
This sequence comes from Elaeis guineensis, assembly GCF_000442705.2. Lineage (NCBI taxonomy): Eukaryota > Viridiplantae > Streptophyta > Magnoliopsida > Arecales > Arecaceae > Elaeis > Elaeis guineensis. The sequence continues at coordinate 41,190,718 of NC_026000.2, read as the reverse complement.
TGGAGTGGTGTCCGTTGTTGCGACTTGCCAGAGAGTGGTGGAGCCATGGGAATCCATTGCAGAGAGTGGAGTAGGGTAGTGGCCGTTGTCGTGACTTGCCAGAGAGTTCGGATCTGTTGGCTGAAGCTCGACTGGGATGTCTGATGGAGCGAAATGGCTCTCTATCTCATCGATCTAGGAGAAGCTCGGATGTTTCTGAGGTTGTGACGGGTCTACTGTTGTTGGGTGCCTAGAGAACTGATGCTGCAGGTGGGAACCATCTGCCGTAGAAACTCGGACGGAGACTTTTTGTTGGAAAAGTCCGGTAGGAGTCCGATTGCTAGAGAAGTCCGTCTGTGATTTGTCTGATGTGAAAGCTCATCTGAAGATTATTCATCGGAGAAGTCCGGTTTCATGAAGAATCTGGCAGAGGGTCGGCCGGCGGTGGACTTCGAATCGCGTTGGGGAGGTTCATCCGCTGAGGAGTCTGGGGATCTTGTGGAAGTCTGGATGGCGTTGTTGAAGTCCGGCTAGCGCTATTGAAGGTTGATGGCTGGGGAGGTTCGGCAGACACTGGAGGCGATCTGCCGTTGTAGAAATCCAGCTACTGGAGCCCATCTATTGTAGAAGCTCATCTGGAATCCATCCGCTATGGAAGTTCGGATGGAGTTCGATTCTTGCAGAAGGCTGAAAGGAGGCCGCTTATTGTAGAGGCTCGATCGAAGATTGGTTGTCGTGAAAGCTCAAAGTGGTGGCCTGGCCGGTGGAACCTGTCCCATTGTAGAAGCTCATCCGAGATCTGGAGTAGATATTCAAAGCAGACCGCCTGCAGTAGGAGTTTGGAGTAGACTGCTTATCGTGGAAGTTCGGAGTAGACTGCTTGCTATAGAAGTTCGGCTCTCGCAAGAGCTCGGGTGGAATCCGGAAGGCGATCGACCATCGTAGAAACTTGGATGGAGTCTGGTTACTGCAGAAATCTCGTTGTCGGAGAAGCTCGGATATTGATGAAGTCTGGAAGAAGTTCGGAGTAGGGCGTCCGTGGTCGGAAGAAGTCTGGAAGGGATTCGGAGAATAATTGTTCACTGTAGAAGATCGGCTGATAGTGAAGCCCAGAGAGCTTTTGGAGCGGCTCGGTAGATGAATGGAGAAGCTCATTGTCGGAGAAGTCTGGATGGTATTATGGAAGCTCAGATGATCAAGGGGGTTCAAAGAGACGCCACACAAGGTCAGAAGCCGAAAAAGTCCTGGAAGGGTCGGTCTTTTATAAACTTTGGCTGGGGATATTTTATACCCAATATTAGGGTTTGGGGTGTCGGGCTTATGTGAAATATTCACAAACTGACTAGCTTGGATCTTGATCTGATAAATATTATATTAGAGATATTCTTTTAACCTTCCTAATGGACATAAGATGTTTGTGAATCTTAAGGCATTCTTTTTGAAAAAAAAAATTTGATGAAGGAACTGATACCGTTAAGAGCAAGCTTGGTGAAGTTTGATAGGTAGAGGAACTGACACTGACATACAAACCAACAGAATCGGAGTTGATTAGATCAAATCCAGAGCCCAATGTAAAGACATCCTTGAGTAGATTAGTAGAGTACCGTGTCAGTCGAACAGATACTTCAGTTTCTAAGTTTGGGATGGAGATTTGATCTCCCATACGGATACCATACTGAGATCTAACTTTAAGAAATAGCTTGGAGCCATTAAATCTGAAATGAAGTCTATGAAAATCGATGATATATGGACATTCATTGATTTACTTGAAGGGCTAAGATCAATAGGGTGTAAGTGGATTTTAGATAGATAAGAGGCGCAGATAGAAACAAAGAGACCTATAGAATCCCATTTGGTTGCCAAAGAATTTCATCTAAGTTATAGTATTGATTATGATGAGAATTTTTCTTCTGGCAATCCTCAAGTCCATTCAGATTGAATCAAGCTTCTTGGAGTTGGAACATACATTTTGAACGTATAGCTCCATTAAGAACAAAGTAGAGTCCTATATGTACAAATAGGCTAATAGTTCTGTAATAGTATTCTTTGTGTTGTTTGGGATGAAATTCTCTTAATCGAAAATGACATCCCTACATTATAGAAAATAAAAGCTTGATTGTCATCTCTATTCTCTATAAAGATTTGAGAGATTATGAGAACCATCCTTAAGTATTTATGAAATACTAAAGACCAATATCTCATTTTTGAAGAATCTGACTTAAACCTATGGAATATTGATTTCAATTTCTAGTCAGATAGAAATGACAAAGTTATGTCAGATTATGTTTTTATCCTAAAAAGAAGAGTGACATGCTGGAAAGATTCCATGCAGTATTCAGTAGCCAGTTTTATTTGTCATACAGAGTTCTTTGCGGTATTTGATGCTGCTAGAGAAGTTGTTTGGTTATGAAAATTCATTAACGAACTTGAAGTGGCTCCCTTCGTTGATGGTCCAGTCCTTCTGTATTGATAGCAGTATTGGAGCCATACCTTAAGCTAAAGAACTGATGTTCCATCTGAGAACCAAATACTTTCTGTATTGCAATCACCTTATCTGAAAAGATTGAGGTAAAGTCCATCTTAAAAAGATCGACTGAAAGGAGAACTTGGCCAACCCATTGACTAAAGCAATCAGTTCTAAGGGGTTCGATGATCTCAAATGAAAGATAGATATTTGATACCTATTTGATTGACTTTAGTCCAAGTGGGAGTTGTTGAAAAGTATATCCTAAAGTCAATCATCTAGGTTGTAGATGATTGTACTCCATACATGTATATGAATTATAAAATTGATAAATATTATTTGGTAGATTCATCATAAGGAATATATCTTCCTAAATAGAACTTATATATTATGATGAAGTTCTTAGAGCTACTTTCAAAATGATAAAAAAAAATTTATCATGTGGTTCTTAAATCTTACTCGCGATCAAATGGTATAATTATTACAAGAATGATAATTATATCGAGTATAGGTCATTGTATGCCATATTAGTTGGTTATCCTCTTAACCAAGGTGTGTGGTGATATAGGTATGGTATATGGGTGAAATGTAGGAGTATGTTTCACTAAGTGTGATCAAATCTGAAGTACTGTACTGTCAAGGGTTGCTCTGATGGGATATAGGTATAAGTGCCTCTCTGACCTAAGGCTACCTCGGTGACTTACAAGCAACTCGCTGTGCTTTGGTGCTTGACTATCCAAATTTTTAATTCAATGACTAAAGATTTTTGGGTGCAGTCAAGTACTTGTGAAATCTGAGTGCAGTCAAGATGGAATTGATCGCTCTAAGTAAAATTAGAGATGATACATCACTGTATTTTAATTCAGTAAAATTTTGGCCAAAGTAGTCCTAGCGAGGAATCACAAGATTTTTGAGGTTGAGACATAATGTGGACCACTCATCCTGAGTTGATAATTTAATTTTAAGTCATCCTTAAGCATTCAAAGTCAAAGGGATGAATTATACTGTAACTATTCGCCTATCCGGACATCAGGTCAAAGGGATTAATTTTAAGTCATCCACATAGATTTTAGAGTACTGCTGGGCATACATTCGGCCTATCCGGACATCCGATCTCATTGCTAGATGGTTATATCGATTGGTACAGAAATTATTTTTGTGCTACCGACTTAGGTTCAAACCTATGAGATCACACATATAGAATATTGTTGGAAAATATGTCCCAAAGCCAATCATTAGACAATTATGCTCATCTTGTAAACCATATATAAATTTTCATTAATAAAATTATTTGATATTTTTATTACAAATTGACCATCTTTGAACTCTTGTGTTATAATAAAGTCCTTAGGACTACATATATTAATCGATAAAAGAGAATTTATCGTTAAGTCCTTAAAATTATTCGCGACCAAATGATACGCTATTACTAGGAAGATAGCGATATCAAGTATAGGTTGTTGTATGCCATATGAGTTGGTTATCTTCTTAACAAAGAGTATGGAGACACTATTATGGTATGCAAATGGAATGTAGAAGTACATTCGTATCGAACATGATCATGTGCTGAGCACTTTGCTGTCAAGAGTAGCTTGTGAAGGGTATGGGTATAAGTGTCTCTCTGATCTGAGACCACCATGGTGACTTATAAGCAACTCACTGTACTTTAGTACCAGACTATCTGAATTTCTAACTTAGTGATAGAAGGATACTAGATGCAGTCAAATACTTATCATCGGTGTGTGAGTCAAGATGGAATTGACCTCTCTGAATTGGTAGGAGATATGCATCAGTGTATTTCAATTTAGCAAAACTTTGGCCAGGATAATCTATGAGATGGATTTGAAAAGTTGAAATACAATATGGTCAACTTAATTAGGGTTGACAGTTAAACCTTAAGTCACTTTGAGCATTTGGATCAAAGGGATGAATTATACGGTAACCATATACCAGTAGATTCTAGAAGGTTGCTTTGCAATACTTCGATCCATCCAGTCATCATTGCTAAATAGTTATATCGATTGGTATAGAAAGTTATTCTTATACTATCAGTTTAGGTTCGAACCTATGGGGCACACGCATTAGAAGATTTGATCAGATCTGATGGCTGAAGAGTCTAGTTGGATTGTGACTCTGGTGAAGGGTCCTACTTGGACTAAGACTTTGGGGGAGAGTCCCACTAGGACCGAGACTCTATCATTTATGGAAAATTAATTAGTAATTAGATTACTAATTGACTCAATTTGATTGAGTAAAGAGCTTTGGAATAAGTCTAATTGAATTAGATTCAGTTCGACTCAGATTGGGATTGATATAATCAAACCCGATTACAAAAAAAATTTGATCCTGATTCGATTAGGGTTTGGACTCGACTAATTCCTAATTGGATTAGGAATTTGATGAGATATTTAAATTTTTAATTAGATTAGATTCATTTATGTTAGTGGTTTCAATCCAAATTTGATTTGGATTAGAATTGAATTAGAAATGAAGAGTCCAAGTCAGACTAGGACTTATCCTTATCTTTTGCGCCACATCTGGATCCATGCCAATTTTTCCATGCCTAATTAGATTTGGGTTGTAATTTTTGGCATCATGAGAGAGGATCCAATAAGGGTGGTCGGCTATAGCTGATGAGTCATAATATTATCTCTTGCATAATTCGAATGCGATCTGAATTAGAGATAAGATGCAGAGTAAGAAAGAAATTTTTCATATATGGTATATTATTGGAGTTATATTATTTTTTTTTTATTTTTTTTTGAGAAATATTTTAGTGTGTGAGACTCTAGATTTCTTCTCCATATCTTAATAATTTTTTTTAAATTTTTGGGGATGCCAAAAAGGGGTTTTGGCATTGATTCATGGCATCCTTTCTTGGAAAGTCATAATTCCTAGTCTATAAAAAGGGGACCCCTCTCTTAGACATCCCATGATCAATATTTTTGTAGATTTTTTATTTTTAGAGCCTCTTCCTCTCTTTCTCCTCCACATTTCTATCACTTTAGAGTATCCAAAGTGCTTGTAGAAGAAAGAAGAGATCAGCTGTCGAAGTTGTTCGCAGACTAGCATCTCCGAGCCCCTGATTTGCGCCAGTCTTTGTGTAGATTTTTCTATAGAGGCCAGATGACTTTGTGTGGCTGCAAGTGACCTGAGGAATATCTTCTATTATCATTGGATTAGAGGAGATCAAGATCAAAATTTATTTGATAAAAATCTTTAACTTATTTTGATTCCTACGGTAGATTTAATAATTAGATCTAGAATTTCAGCATCGATGAGATCGATGTGATTTTTATTTTCAGATCTAAAGCATATATTTTTTATATCAAAGATTTTGATGTGATAGTATAAGATTAGATCTTATATATGTGATTAAGATTAAATTATTTAATCTATTATTTTCACTACATAAAAGTTTTTAATTACATGTACTGCATTACCGTAAATTTTCTTCAACTGGTATCAGAGCCAGGTTGTTTTGATATGAATTAATATGACTTTAGATCTAATTTTTTGTTATTAGATCTGATTATTTATGATTTAGATTAGATATAAATTAGTTTATTTTCAAATCTGATTATTATTTTTATTTAGATTAGATATTTTAAGTACAAAGTACTCGGATTGGGTAATCATCAGGCCGTCCGATCATAGGAGCAAGAAGAATTTCATGACCCTCTCCTCTCATTCAATAGAGTGCTCTTCATAGCGTGTAGCGGTGCCATTGTGAAGTCCCATGAAAAAGAAAGTGAAAAGAAAAAATTTACTTTCTTACAAAATCCTAGATCTTGAAAAACCTAGGTGTTGTTGTATGTGATGCAAGTTATGAAAATAGTTAGTTACATCTAATTTTATTTAATCAAAATTATTTTGATCTAAAATCATAAAAAATTTAGATTTGATTTAAAAAATTTTATGACTTGATGTAAAAAGTTTACATAAAAAATTATTTTTGAAACCTTAACCATGTTGATGCAAAACTTAATCAAGAATTAAGTATCAAGCTGATTGGATCTAGAATTATGATTTAGATCTAATGACATTGCATAAAACATGGGGCATGGGTTAGCTCAAATCAGGTCCTTCTCTTTAATTGAGTTAGACCTAAAGTTAGAATCAAAAAATTGATTGATCATGTAGAGAAATTAATTAAGTCTAACTAAATATTGAATTAGATAAATCAGGATTTTTCTAGTACAATAGTTGTAGATAGTCAAGTCCATGTCTTTGATTAGATCAAGTGGACCTTGATTGTGGCTCCGTGGTTGAATCCAAACCATTAGGTTGGTCAAATCAAAACTAGTTAATCAATTGGTGTCTAAGTAAGTTTGGTATTTCAATCGATGATTTTTAATTGGGAGCGGCTTACCTGACCATTTCGATGGTGTTTAAGGCAAGCTTAGCAGACCCTCCCACCGATCTCACTTATCTGATCAATTTGGTGAACTAGATTTTAATTAGATCGCTAATTGATTTGAGTTAGTCTATGCCATTAAGGTTGATCAGTGTGACTGATCTAGGTGCCAGTTCAATCAGCATGACCTAACCCGATTCAGTGATTTGGTGAAGTCAGTAGGAGGATTATGGTCTACTGATTGATCTTTTCTTCTCTTCTCTCTTCTCTAAATTGATTAAATTTTTTAAATTAATATGTCCTTAAAATGAGCTGGTTATGATGATAACTAGATCATAGCCTCCCATTAAGGTGAATGATAATGGGTCTATTATTTCTGATTGACATTGCAGATGCCATCCGTCTAATATTCTCTCTAAATGATAGAATTATCATTCATCATATGATGACTCTGATGAACTATCTGATGATGGTTGGGTTGATCGAGCCATCCTCAGGCCTGATCACTCATTAGATAGAATCACTGAGTAGGTTCATGTTAATGGTTTGACCTAATCGAAACTTTTAGTGGAGGTCCATCACCTACTTAAATAAAATCTGGGGCTAAATTAAATGCTAGAAGTTGTTTGGAGAAATAATTGATTGAGAACCTACCTATAGGTGCATATAGATTGACCAAGCCATCCTCGGACCTATATGTAGTCTGTGTGGATTCTAGTACCCACTAAAAAATTAAGGTAATTCCTCAAATTGAAGATAGAGGCTACCAATTCGTATAAAATAGTGAGTGGACATTTAGACTAAAGACCAAATCTTTAGGATTAATAAATTCATATACTAGTTAGGCTTTGTTCTTTCTTTCTGTGTGCAGATATGGCCTCAAACTTGTCACTTCGATCACTGTTGGATAGTGAGAAGCTTACCGTATCGAATTTTGATAATTGATATCGAAAATTAAAGATTGTCTTAGAACACGAGCAGATCCTTTATGTGATAATAGATCTGGCACCTGAGGAGCTTGCTCCTAACATCCGAGAAGCAGTCTAAGATACTTATTTAAAGTGGCTCAATGATCGCACCATGGTTCATTGTATCATACGGGCCTCCATGAACGACGAGTTCAACCAAAAGTTTGAAGAAGCTCAGTCAGAGAAAATACTTCAAGTGTTGAGTGATTCCTTTGATACTCCTGACAATGTTAAGCGGCACAAGACTAGTTGCACCATTTTCAATGCTCGAATGAGGAAGGATGCATCTGTTACCGATCATGTATTGTACATGATCGAGCAGATTGAAAAATTGAGCAAACTTGGCTTCCCTTTACATGAACAGCTGGGGAAAGATGCGATTTTGAACTCTCTTTCCAAGTCCTACCTACCGCTTTTTAGTCATTTCAGAATGACGAAGCCTGTAGTCAGCTACCACGGTCTGTTGGGGTTGCAACAGACTTTTGAGAAAGATCACCAGCTCTACAAGGAGATAGTGAATCTAGTGGGAAGATCTTCTTCGGGTAGTCATCGTCCCTTTAAGAAAGAAAAAAAGAAGAAGAATAAGAAGGTGCTTGGTGCTAGGAGTCAGTACCAGAAATCCAAGTTCAAGGTTGATCAAAGTCAGACAGAGTGCTTCTTTTGCAAGAAGCAGGGTCACTGGAAGAGGAATTGTCCTCAGTATATCGCTTCTCTTGATCCGAACAGGCCAAAGAAGAAGAAGCAATCAGTTACTGGATAAAGTACTTATGTGATAACACCTTGTAACTTCTCTCTTATAGATACAATGACCTGAGTATTGGATACTGAAAGTCCTATTCATATTTGTAATTTGTTGCAAGGTCTTCAAGTCACTAAGAGATTTGGAGAAGGTGAGAGATTCCTGAATGTTGGAGATGGAAGATCAGTTTCAGTTCTAGCTTTAGGAATCATCAAGCTTGTATTCGAGTCTCAGAATATTATTCTTAATGAGTGTCATTACTATCCTAGTTTTCTTTTAAATATTATTTCTGTAAGCTTTTGGCCAATTCAAATTATGAAATATCAATAAAAAAATTTTTGTGATATCATTTTGAATGGTGTTACAATTTTACGTGGACAGTTGAACAATGGTATCTATATTATATCTAGGCCTAATGTAATGTATATTTCAAATAAATACCCTAGAATAGATGATGTCACAGATGCCTACTTTTGGCATTGTAGGCTAGGTCATATCAACAAAAACATGATGAATAGGTTGGCTCAAGAAGAAATTCTTGATAAACACGATTATGAATCGTTACCTATATGTGAGTCTTGTTTGCTTGAAAAGATGATCAAGTCACATTTTACTGAAAAAGGTGAATGAGCCAGTGATGTACTGAATTTGATACATACCGATGTATGTGGACCCATGAGCACATATATCAGAGGAGGGTATAGCTACTTCATCACATTCACAGACAACCTATCTAGATATGGATACGTCTACTTGATGAAATACAAGTCCGAATCATTTGAAATGTTTAAACAATTTCATAATGAAGTAGAGAAACAAACTAAAAAAAATATTAAAATTCTTCGATCTGATCAAGGAGATGAATATCTTTCAGTAAATTTCTGACATATCTAGGAGAGAATGGGATTCTCTCCTAATGGACCCCTCCAGGGACACCACAGCATAATGGCATCTCAAAAAGGAGGAATTGAACCTTATTGGACATGGTTCAGTCCATGATGGAGTTTGCAACTCTACCAATCTCTTTTTGAGGATATGTACTTGAAATAGCCTGTCTTGTGCTCAATAACATTTCGAGCAAGTCAGTTAGTAAGACACCATATAATATATGGTCAAGACATAGGCCGAACCTCTCTTACTTTAAGGTCTGGAGGTGTCCAGCTTATGTTAAACGTTTACAAACTAACAAGCTCAGTCTTAAGTCTGATAAGTGTAATTTCGTAGAGTACCCTAAGAAAATGAGGAGATATTACTTTTACCTGCCTGTTGAACAAAAGATGTTTGTCAGCAGTAAGGCATATTTTTTGAAAAAAAAATCCTTAGTGAAGGAATAAGTGCCTTTAAAATCGAGCTTGACGAAGTTCGATAGGTAGAAGAACCGACATCAACGATTGAATCTGAATCGGATTTGATGAGATCAAACTTGGAGCCCAATAAACAAACATCCTTAAGACGATCCGATAGAGTACCGCATCAATCGAACAGATACTTAGGTTTCTTGGTTCGAAATGGAGATCCTGTCGAACTCGATGAGAATGATGAGGATCCGATCATCTACATGGGTGCCATACAGAGATTCGACTCTGATAAATGGCTTGAAGTCATGACATCTGAAATAGAGTCCATGAAAGTCAATGATGTATGGACATTAGTTGACCCACTTGAAGGGGTAAAGCCCATAGGGTGTAAGTGGGTCTTCAAGAGGAAGAGAGGTGCAGACAGGAAGGTGGAGACCTATAAAGCCTGTTTGGTTGCCAAGAGTTATCGTCAGTATTATGGTATTGACTGTGACGAGATATTTTCTCCTGTGACAATGCTCAAATCCATTCGGATCATGCTTGCGATAGTAGCATATTTGGACTATGAAGTCTAGCAAATGGATGTGAAGACAGCTTTCCTAAATGAAGAGCTGAACGAAGAGGCATATATGATACAACCTGAAGGGTTCATATCCACAGATGAGTCCAAGGTGTGTAAGCTTCAGAGATCAATTTATGGATTGAAGCAAGCATCTCAGTGTTGGAACATACGTTTTGATAAGGTAATCAAAATGTATGGCTTCAGTAGGAATGGAGAGAAACTCTGTATATATAAGTGGATAAATGGTTCGATAATTATATTTCTTGTGTTGTATGTGGATGACATCCTCTTAATTGAGAATGATGTCCTTGTATTACAGAGAATAAAAGTATGGCTATCATCACAATTCTCCATGAAGGATCTGGGAGAAGCAGCCTACATCCTATGGATGAAGATCTATAGGGATAGATCTAAGAGACTGCTCGGGCTCTCCCAATCCACGTACATGGATACTATGCTGAAATGGTTCAGCATGAAGAATCCAAGAAAGGCTATCTTCTGATAGGCCAAAAAATTTCTCTTTCGAAAGAAGATTGTCCGATAACTCCTCAAGAGAGAGAGCGTATGAGTAGAGTTTCATATGCTTCGACAGTGGATTCTATTATATATGCCATGACATGTACGAGATCAGACGTGGCATACTCATTGGAGATAATGAGTAGACACCAGTTTGATCTAAGAGAAAATCACTGAAAGGTCGTAAAGACCATTCTTAAGTATTTAAGAAATACTAAGGATCAGTGGCTTGTGTATGGTGAAACTGACTTGAAACTTGTGGAGTTCACTGACTCCAGCTTTTAGTCAGACTATGATGATAGTAAGAGTGTGTTGAGTTATATTTTTATCCTAAATGGTGGAGCAATCTACTGAAAAAATTTCAAGCAGAATACTGTGGCAGACTCTATTTACGAAGTAGAATATATCGCGACATCCAATGCTGCGAAGGAAGCTGTATGGTTGCGAAAGTTTATCGATGAGCTCGGAGTGACACCCTCCACTAATGGCCCTGTTTGTTATACTGTGATAATACTAGAGCCATTGTTCAAGCCAAGGAGTCGAGATCCCATCAACACACCAAACATATTCTGCACCGTTATTATCTTATCCAGAAGATCGTGGATCGAGGTGACATCAATCTTCAGAAGATCGATGGAAGAAAGAATCTAGCCAACCTATTTACTAAAACTCTCAGAATCAAAGAGTTTGATGGCCACAAATCGAATATGGGTATACGATACTGTATCGATTGGCTTTAGTCCAAGTGGGAGTTATTAAGAAATGTATCCCAAAGCTAATCATTAGACGATTGTGCTCATCTTGTAAACTGTATATGAATTTTTATTAATAAAAATTATTTAATATTTTTATTATAAATTGATCATCTTTGAACTCCTGTGTTGTAATGAAATTCTTAGGACTATATATATTAATCGACAAAGGAGGATTTATTGTTAAGTCCTTAAAATTATACGTGACCAAATGATACGCTATTATTAGGATGATAGCGATATCAAGTGTAGGTTATTGTGTGCTATATGAGTTTGTTGTCTTCTTAACCAAAGAGTGTAGAGACACTGTTATGGTATGTAGATGGAATGTAGGAGTACATTCACATCGAATGTGATCATGTGCCAAGCACTCCACTGTCGAGAGTAGCTTATGAAGGGTATGAGTATAAGTGTCTCTCCGATCTGAGACCACTACGGTAACTTATAAGTAACTCACTGTACTTTAGTATCAGACTATCTGAGTTTCTAACTTAGTAACGAAAGGATACTAGATACAGTCAAGTACTTATCAAGTCGGTGTTTGAGCCATGATGGAATTGACCCCTCTAAATTGATAGGAGATATGCATCAGTATATTTTAATTTAGCAAAACTTGGCCAGGGTAATCTATGAGATGGATTTGAAAGGTTGAAATACAATATGATCGACTTAATTAGGGTTGACAATTAAATTCTAAGTCACCTTGAGCATTTGGTCAAAGGGATGAATTATATAGTAACCATACGCCAGTAGGTTCTAGAAGGCTGCTTTGCAACACTTCGACCCATCCAGTCGTCGGGTCATCATTGCTAAGTGGTTACATCGATTGGTATAGAAAGTTATTCCTATGCTACCGACTTAGATTCGAACCTATGGGGTCACATGTATTAGAAAATTTGATCAAATCTGATGGCTGAAGAGTCCAATTAGATTGTGACTCTGGTAAAGAGTCCTACTTGGACTACGACTCTGTGGGAGAGTCCCACTGGGATTGAGACTCCATCATTTATGAAGAATTAATTAGTAATTAAATTACTAATTGACTCAATTTGATTAAGTAAAAAGCTTTGGAACAAGTCTAATTGAATTAGATTTAGTTCAACTTAGATTGGGATTGATATGATCAAACCCGATTATAAGAGAAATTTGATCCTGATTCGATCAGGGTTTGGACTGGCTAATTTCTAATTGGGTTAGGAATTTAATGAGATATTTAGATTTTTAATTGAATTAGGTTCATTTCTATCAATTATTTCAATCCAAATTTGATTTGGATTAGAATTGAATTAGAAATAAAGAGTCCAAGTCAGACTAGGACTCTATCATTATCTTTTGCGCCACATCTGGATCCATATCAATTTCTCCACACCTAATTGAATTTGGATTGTGATTTTTGGCATTATGAGAGAGGATCCAATATGGGTGGTTGGCTATAGCTGATAAGTCATAATATTATCTCTTGCATAATTCGAATGCGATCTGAATTAGAGATAAGATGCAGACTAGGAAAGAGATTTTTCGTATATGATATATTATTGAAGTCATATTATTTTTTTTATTTTTCTTAAGAATACTTTAGCATGTGAAACTTCAAACTTTTTTCTTCATATTTTAATAATTTTTTTAGAATTTTTAAGGATACCAAAAAGAGTTTTGGCATTGATTCATGGCATCCTTTCTTGGAAAGTCCTAATTTCTAGTCTATAAAAAGGGGACCTCTCTCTTGGACATCCCATGATTAATTTTCTTGCTGATTTTTTATTTTCAGAGCCTCTTCTCCTCCTCCTCTCTTTCTTCTCTAGATCTCCTATCACTTTAGAGTGTCCAAGGTATTTGTAGAAGAAGAAAGAGATCAGCTGTCGAAGTTGTTCGTAGACTAGCATCTCCGAGCTCCTGATCTGCGTCAGTCTTCGCGTAAATTTTTTTATAGAGGCCAGATGACTTCGTGTGGCTGCGAGTGACTTGAAGAATACCCTCTCTAACCTTTGGATTAGAGGAGATTAAGATCAAAATTTATTTGGTAATAATCTCTAACTTATTTTGATTCCTATGATAGATCTAATAGTTAGATCTAAAATTTCAGCATCGATAAGATCGATATGATTTTTATTTTCAGATCTAAAGCACATATTTTTTATATCAAAGATTTTGATGTAGCAGTATAAGATTAGATCTTATATATGTATTAGAATTAAATTATTTAATCTATTATTTTTGTTGTATTAAATTTTTTAATTGCATGTATTGTACTACCATAAATTTTCTTCAAGTATCTATCTGATCAAATGGCTAATCGTCGATTATAAATCGTTGAAGAAATTAATTATCAATATGATTGATGATTAAGTCTGTGCAAAGATTGCAATAAATTATTTACTAATGATTAATAAATTAAAAATATAATTAATTAATAATTTAATTGTTATTGGTTCAATTTGATTGAGCAGTAAGGATTGGATCAGATCTAATTGAATTAGATTCAATTAGGTTTGCTTTGGATTGATTGGATGCATCCCTAATAGATAATAGGACTTGTTCCAATTGATCTTAGGGATACAAATTAAATTTTGAATTGAATAAGATTCATTTTAATTTGATTTAGGTTTGATTGGATCAAATCCTACTGGATAATAGATTTGATTGGATCAAACCCTATTAATCAATAGCTTCCCCGATATCCATTAAGATGAAAAGAATTATCCCTCGATTGATGTGATTTTTAATCTAACTAATTTTCTATTTGAATTGGAGCCTAATTGGTTTTCTAATTGGACTAAGACCTAATTAGTTGTTTGTTATAACTAATTTCTAAGTTAGTTAGGATTGGATCCAAGAATTAGTTAGAATTGGAACAAGATTCATGAGTCCTATTTGGAATAGGATTTGACCAACTCATATCCACCCATTGCTATATATTCTTCACGCTCCACATCCTTTCACGGTGAATAACCCATGCCCACAAGAAGTGTCGTGCCCCACTTGCTTCTTCCATGAGAAAATAGGCATCCCCCTTCTCTTATTGTCGCCTAAAAGGAGGGGCCGTCCAAGAGTTGGACGCCTCAAATCTCACACACCTCAGCCACCAATCTCTCACCTCTTTGGAAGGGGTCTTCAAGGGCTTTTGCTTGCTGGTTCTTAGGTGTCAAAGAGAGCTCCTCTTGCTGATTTTATAGCAGAAAATTGAAGAAAAAATGTTCTTCCCAACGAAAGCAAGAGAAGAAGAAGATAGGTCTTCTTTCTTGTGCACAACTTTAGAGAAAAAGGCATTATTCTCTCATATTTTTTTTATTTTTTTCTTATATAAAAATCAGACTGAATCTAATTTTTAACATAAAAATTTAGAAAAAAAATATTAAAAAAATCTAGTTGGATGTTTGGGTCTTCTTAGTGCTTTTAATCAAGGAGAAAAAGGAAGAAAAAAAGAGAAGAACGGTTCTTCTCTTGAATCTTTCTTTTTGATTTTTTTAGAGTATAGAAATTTATATTATTTTTTACATAAGAAATTAGATTTGATTTGATTTTCATTATGAAAAATCAGAGAAGAAAAGTTCTTCTTAAAGGCCTGAAAGGAAGAGAGAAAGGTTCTCTCTTGTGCGTGGGAGAATTAAGAAGAAAGGATTCTTCTCTTGATCTCTATCGTAAAGATTTGATGCGTGGATCCAAAAAGAAAAAGAGAGAATCTCTTTGTTCTTTATTTTCTTTATATTTTTCTTAGATCAGCCAACAGCATAGTGTCTTCGTGAGCTATCACTCTCGAGAAGATCGATTAGTATAAAGGCTTCGTGTGGATATCTGTAAAGGTCGGACGCATGTGCGGCTGCTGAGCATCATGAAAAATCAACTATCATAGATTTTAGATATGGTGTTCTGCTATCTGCACTCAGATACGGAGTTTTGAACTCAATTTATAATTTAGATATGATCTAATTTGATATAGATATGACTATGTTTGTTGAATTTTAGATTTCAGAATTACATACATGCATATTAATTTATATCATAGATCTTCTATGATAATTTTATATTTGATCTATATATATTATAATTAAATTATTTAATTTATATATATTTTATTATAAAATTTTAAAAATATATATATATAATTATTATTATTATTATTATTATTATTTTTATTTTTATTTTTATTTTTATTTTTCAATGTCCTCAGCACTGACAGAGATGCACGTGGGGAAGAACTTTGGCTCGGAGCGAGGAGATTGCCTTGGTTAGGTGAGCAGGGGCAAGGGGTCCGACCGCCAGTGGATTCAGAGTCATCGAGGTGCTTGCCAAGATCCTGACGCCATGCTCTTCAGCCCTCATGGCGGCGGTGGATGCTGATGTGCGGGATATTCTTTCCACGAGCGCAGCTGATCTTACCGAGGTTGTTCCGACCTTACTATGGAAGCTCCAGTTGGCTCTGACAGCCCAGAGAACCTTGACGGCGATGGAGGTGCCGAGACAGACGGCGAGATGAGGAGGAATCTCGTGGTTGGCGGTCGGGAGTGATGGCAATGGCGTCGATCCCATTTTCCCCAATAGAGGAATCTATCTTGGTGCGGATCTCGATGGGTTTGGTGAGACTGGGCAGTGAGAGGACGATGGAATCAATGCTCCATCCTTCCAAACTATTTATTGTTTGGTGTGGAACTATCTCTCCATGGATGTTAGTTGATGCAAGATGTGGATGGTGACCCACCGATTGAACTCTCCAGAGCCTTGTTTCTGTGGATTCCGCACGGCACTGGAGCTACGCATGAGGCCCCATGCAGATGATCTCGGTGCTCCATCTTAATTTGGGTGCTCACTGACCTGCAATCTTTTTCAGAGAAAATAAAATAAAAAAGCAAGCTTAAAGACCCCTTACCAAGAAATTGCTGGAACGGCCGAAGTCAATGGTGCATCAGATCGTCGGAGATGGGACTATCATATGCCAACTGTCATCGGATAGACTGTTGATTTTAGATTGTGATGTTTAGGAAGCAGTAATTGGCCAACCACAAGTTAGCCGGCAGGACTGAAAAAATACAAGAATAATCTTGAGTTATGAAAACTTGAGGGACTTCAACAGTCTCCTCTTTTGCTGGATTCCAATTGCCATAATTCTGGATACTACGATATTCTTTCCTATTTGGAGCCTCCAAAAATTTAATTTTTAGATTCAAAAATTAAAAAATTTTGTAATCTCATTTTTATTTGAGCATTACGATCTCCTTCCCTGTTTGAGCCTGCTCAAGAGATTTAAAAATAAAAATAAAGATAATTTAAAGATGAAGATTTTCGTCTTCTTCATTTTATTGATTTTCCCATCTTCATTGCAAGTAGGTGATGGACATTGCCCATAGAGGTCTGGGTTGACATAGGTGCAGAGCAAGATGCATCTCTTGCTGCATGTCATTGTTCCACCACATCATTTGAATCATAGTAGTCCAGATATATACTCGCTGGACCAGTGCATTGAACTAATCCGCATTTATCTTCACGATCAACAGAAATGATGGTGTGGTGGTGATGGTGATGTGGGGGCCTCGCTACAGCAAAGCTCCATATTTTTGAAAGAGACATCGTTGGAACGCCATGAAGAAACCTTGCATGGTGCCATCTCTTGTTCACTTGGCTTCCTGAAAAACGGGCCTGAGCTCGCCATGTGGAGGGGCCGGTTGTTGCAATGCTGGTGCATGGCTTTCTCCGATATTAATGGCAGTTCGAGGGGCAACAGATCCCTCGATTGTTTGACGGTGATTTTTATTGTGGCATGATGTAAAAGTAGGCCCTTCCTCTATCTATTGTTGCTTGATTCAATCGAGGTCAGAGAGAGGTGACTAAGCCTCGTGCAGGAATGCTGACACTGGAGTGACCTGCAAAATAAGTATATATTGGAGGTTTTCGCTCCGACGAGGATCTTCCACTGCTCAAGTTAGATTCAGAGAACAAAGAGAGCAGCAACGAATTCTCTAAGAGGAATTGCTTAACTTACCTGGATCCTTGGGGCTTTGGTTATTTAAAGAAGATGAAGGCTGAGAAAATGGGCAACTCTGAAAATCTTGGGCCATTAATTGTGCCGTTGCGGTATTATAGCCCTCATTTGCTCCGTGGAGTGAGGAGGCCTGGCAATATATTGAATGGGGATTTGAATATCCTCAAAGATCGTGATTCACCCGTTGGCCTTCTTAAATAGATGAGTGGTGTCACCTCATGGTACATGAAATCCACCTATTAATTGCATGGGCCATCAATCAGGAGCTGAGAGTATGGAGAGACTTTAGCCTTCATATGCCCCCACATAGGGGTATTTATTATTTTTGGCCTTTTGTGCATGGTGTGGGTGGTTGCCATGGCATGAAGATGACTAAGTATAGAAAGATAGCTCAGTTCAACACATAGCTCAGGATAGCTCAGCTCATATTAGGATAGCTCATATCAGCATAAATAGCTCTTCACAGCAAGTATATGACTCAGCATACCTCTTTGCAGTAAACATATGGCTCAGCATGCTTCCAATCTATATTTAGATATGAATATGAGGCATCTATGATACCATCGTAAAAGTTTCTGTTGTTTCTTTATTTTTATATTTTTTTATCTTGATGGATCATATCTTTCGAAAATGTTTTTCAGGCCTAACATATCCCCTCCTAGATTGGGCAGTCAAAGGATCCAATAAACTGTGATAAGTTCCCACCTCAATAGAGAAATTGCCAAGTTGTGTCTTATTTCAATGCACATGATAGTTGAACTCTATCTCCACCGAAGCCTTCTTTTCGTAATGGAACCAAAAGGGCTAGATCTCCTTTGCCCTCTGCTGATGATTTGGCAACAACTTCTCCAAAATCTGATTCTGAAAGGTATTTTCTACCGTTCTGCTTACCTTGGCTTTCTTCAGGAAAACAATTGCAGTGTATATCTCATGCCTTCGACGAGTTCTGAAGCAAATTTTAATGCAGGGAAATGCAAGCGAAGGTGAAGCGGTTGGCTCGCTTCAATGTTGAACTAAGCCAACCAATTCAGAACCTACATGATCTAGTCAAGCGCAAACCTTCAAGAAATAAAGAGAAACAATCTTCTTTGGACAAATGCAATGCAGATAAGCATATTGAATTATCATGTGATTTATCTAGCGGTGAGGATTGGTTTGATATGAAGGCCAGAATCATCTCAAGTTGTGGTTGGGCTTTGTCCAGATATGTGTCCAGGTATGTCCAAGGTTTTTGATATCATAATCATAGTTTATTTATAGCTGTACTTATTAGATGGTCACCGTTTGTCCTTTTTCGCCAACTCTCGAGGAGCATTAATAAGCCGGGTATTTATAGCACCAATAAGCTGGATTGATATTATGATTCAGAATCTGAATGGAAGGAGCACGAAAGAAAAAGGACAGCTGGATAGGTTGAGCGCCTGGATGGAGAAAGAAACCAAACTACCAAATTTCTTACTGTCAAAAAGGTATTTGATAAGCAATCTTCATCTCATTCCACCTGATAGAATTTGTTCTGAAATTACCTTTCATCACCTATAGCAGGAAGCATGATTGAATTTCTTATCTGATTCATGCAGTATAATAGGACAGCTGAGCGAGAAGCTGATTTGATAAGGCCTATGCCGGTCTAGCAGAAGACTGTTGATTATCTTCTAAATTTGCTGGATCGACCATACATTGACAACCTTTTGAGTATCTACAACTTTTTGTGGGATAGAATGTGGGCGATAAGGATGGAGCTCAGAATGCAACATATTTTCAACCAACAGGCTATCATCATGTTTGGGCAGATGGTATCATTCAGTTCTAGTTTTATTTACCTTTTTCTGTATATTGCTGCCATCATGCAATAGAAGGTGAGCAGTTGCTGTTCCTTTTCTGACACTAGATTGTTAGAACAAATACTTAAAAACTCAGATGTGATTTAAGAAGGATAATGAAAATCTAAATACAATATGATGATAAAAATTAAAACTCATCAAATCGGAAGCATGCGAGGCACCGTCTTAAGGCATATTTCCATTCTTTGTATAGGAACCCCGGAAATACCACCTCAATATACGATCAGTATTCTCTCCCTGCGAGCACAACCATGGAGAAAGTTGATGAAAACTCTTTCAGCACCAAGAACAATAATCATAAAGAAAAAAATATAGAATGAAGAGAGGAAGAGAATTAGATAGGGATGTTGAAAATCAGATCTCAAGATGATCTTTTTATAGCCATCCAAAGTGACCATTTGTGACCGTTATTGTCACCCCCCCAAATCCGGGACATAGCATGGCCATGCCATCGAAGAATGGGATCCACGATAACACGAAGCCACATTCATTTTCTTAATTATAAAAATAAATGTATCATAAATAAAAAAAATAAAAAGATTTAATTCAAATTCTTAATTAAATCAAAATTGGTTCAGAGCATCTAAATCCAAAATCAAATACAAACCCATATCTCAAGATTCATAATTATTTACTATAAGTTCGTGATCATCAAATAACTAAACTTCAGCCACAAAATTTTCAAGCTTGCTTCACAGAGCCCCAAGCCTAAATTTTTTTTGCCGGTTCTAACCTTATTCCTCTGTACAAGAAAAAGAAAACAGAAAGAATATGAGCTACACTAGCCCAGTAAGTATAACTTGTGCTTCCTTACCGGATCAAGCATAAGTTTTTCATGATAATGCATTATTTAGAAAATAATAGATAATACAAAATAAAATATTTCATAGAACATATAATAAAATAAGTCATAAACCAATCATGCATGCATAAATCATGAACATTTCATAAACATGCTTCGTGAATCATTCTTGTTCTGTATTCATATCATATTTCAAAACATTGCTCACAGATATTCGTGCTAAGGTCACTATTATATTCAAGACAGGGTCATATTTCTTAATCGACAGAATTCTTGTTTTATGTGCCAACTTTATATCTGCTGACAGGGCCATATTTCATGTAGATGCTAGCTCCAGATGTTGACCTTCCCGAAGGGATTCGTTCATAGCCATCTGAGAGCTTTTGAAATCTTTTTTTTTAAATATATATATACATAGATAGAAAAATAATAAAATTTATGCTTCATAATCATGCTATTTTTATAAGACATATTTATGAAATCAATGCTCATAATAAAATATACTTTTCACATCACATATGCTGATATTTATTTTATAAAAAATATGATTCATCAATAAAAATTGTGCATAAAAATCATGGAGATTTAAAAATAAATAAGGAGCGTAAGATCCACTTACCTCATTCATTTTAGATCTTCAGACTTCATTAGAAGAATAAGCTAATCCTATTTAAAATATCAAATCATCATCAATTTCTATTCGATAAATATAATAAGATTAAATCATAAGAAAAGAGGACTGTTGATCGGATGTGTCGGACCATCTAGATACCAGGACAATTCAGAATCTTTGACCTGAGAGTCAGATTTAAGTGACTTAATCAAAAAATCATAGAGCACAGATCAGATTAAAGTAAAGATCAATCAATAAGATTCATTAATAATAGATTTGAAAGATACTTAATATGGCCAAATGAAGTTGACATACAATACGGATATCAAAGCTACTTCAGGTCATCTTGTTAGAGTCAATATGAGTCTCTAGAAGATGAAAAATAACTCGATATAGAATTCATAGATCTTTTTAGAGAGAGAAAGTTAATTATGAGAGAGAAAGTAGAGAGAGAAAGTAGAAAGAAAATCTTTATATCCTTCAGAAGAGGCAATCATAATCGAGATCATCAGAGATCATATCAAGGTAACTCAATATAGATTAACTGTGATCAGATGCTATAAATTTTGAATAAGGATCGGATTGGGATCCAACCTACTGCATGACTTTCGAAGCGATTCCAGGTCATCTTATTTTCATCTCAAATTTATCCTAGGGTCCGTGATGCAGTTAGAGAGAGAATAGGAGAAAGAAATTTTAGAGAAAGAAAGAGAGAAAAATTATAGAGAGAAAGAGGGAGAAAGAGGGGGAAGAGAGAGAGGAGAGAGAGAAAATCCTTTTCTCTCTCTTTTCCTTTTGTTTTTTTTTCTTTTCCTTTATCCTTCTTTTTCTTCTTCTTTCTTTTCTTTTCTTCTTTCTCTTCCTGGCTGAACAGAGGAGGGACACAAGGGGGGGGGGACTTGGTGGCTCGTGCTCCGACGAGGTGTGGCAGCACAGTTGGAGGTCCGGCAGTGATGGCCGACAATGGGGCCAAAAGATCGCCTGTGATGAGGCTCGATCGGTGGGGAAAATTTAGAAAAAAATTTCGGGAAAACAAGGGACCTGCCCCTTTTCTTTTTATTTTTCGAACATTGATCGGTCACCGACGGTCAAGACCTTCAGGGAAGAGAGATAAGGAAATGGAGGTCATGCTACAAGGGAGTGGCACCATGAGCGGTGGCGTCGGTGGCCGAAAAAGAGGAAGAAAGGCTCGGCTGAACAGGGGAAGAACAGGGCCATCCCTTTTCATGAGTTTTCGTCGATCCCGATGGCCGGCGAGGGTGTGCAAGCCCATGGAAAGAAGGAAAAGGAAGAGAAGAAGAAGGAGAAGAGCTTACCTCAAGCTTCAGCAGCATCGTCGGCTCCAATTTCCAACAAGCACGATTACGAGGAGGCCACAGCTTTAACGACCAAAATCAAGGAGAAAGTGAGGGAGGAAGGCTAGTGGAGGTTCTTAGAGAGGGGGAAGAACTATTTATAGAGAGCCCTAGGGCTCCGGTGGTCCTAGGACTTCCATTGCAATCGGGATTCGTCGGAGAAGAAGAGCCCTTTTCAGGAGTCTTCTTCCCGTTTTCTTTTTTTTTCTTTTTTTTTTTGGTTTTGTTTTGGGCTTAGTGGGCTAATCGGGTGGGCTTGATTTTCTTAGAAATAGGGTATTATATTCTACCCTTCTAAAAAAAAAATTATCTTCGAAACTTAGCATACTTGAGATTTCGAACATTAAAATACATAACCCTCGTATTGTCCTTAAGTTTTCAAATTATTTATATCTCAAAGTACTTGTTCCATGAGTTTTCAACATAAACAATTATACGGTATTTTGAAACTAGATTATTTTTAGTTGCAAGATAATGAATTTCTTTGATCTCTTAATCTTAGATTGATATTTCATAATTTTGTATCTATGAAATTATTTACTTTTGATTAATTTTATATGAGAATCATAATCGATCCTATCTATTTTTTATAAACATAGAAAAGTCTAAAGCATTAGATGCTCAAAATTTTTCTAACCATTGCTGTAATAAAAGAATCAATTATCAAAGACAGTATTGCATCGTCTAAATAAGCCAAAGAATCAATAATTTTGTCCTTTCATTTATTAATGATGGTCTCTTTTACAAAAATCAAATTTTTGTTTATATCTCTTACTGTATTAGTATTTCTAACTAATTTTAGTATAATTCAACCACTATACTTTTATTATGCACTTTGATATAAACCCTCAATTCTCTAAGGCTATCGAATGAATCCTAGCAAAAGATCTAATCTTTTTTTTTTGATAGAACTAGAATAAAGTTTTAAGTTTATTTATCTTTACTATTCCTCGAGCATGCCATATTAAAATTAAATCTTGATCTACTTTCCATATTTGAAATCATTGCATAAGCTTTCACCACTCATCTAGAATTCAATATATCTAGAATTAATTTGGAGTAAGTTAACTCTAGATTTCCTAATAATTAGGACAATTCCAAACTAATCTTTCTTTATAAAATAATTAATCCAAACCTCCAACAATTTAGAAGATCTCAAAATAATATCATTGTAAATAGAATCGATTCGGTTATCTCTTATGGACAGCTTCTTTCATCATGACTCTTACATCAATAAATAAATCGACATAAAATTTTATCGCTTATTTATTAAAAATTTATATAAATCTTTCAAAAATTTGATAATAGCAAGATACCTTAGATCAGCTCCAAAACTTAAATTTTGACTTAAAATAATCAATGTACTCCATTATCTTTAATAGACTTAAGAAAGATCAAGTAATCTAATATAAAAGGGGCAATACAAATTATTAAAAATTCCACTAATATGTACATGTCATCCAATACATAAATAAACTAAATATATATATATATTTTTATTTTTCTATAAATTTTATACATGATCCTCTTATAGGTTCAATGTTCGAAAAATATTTATTTCTTATATGAGGTATATATTTTTTTAAGCCATATCCTAAACAAATTTATTCTAATAAATCAAAAATTATAATGATCAAATAATTAATATCAAAATTTGAAAAGCCATCATGATCTTCACCCATTTCAAGTTTAAAACTCCGAAATCATCTAAATAATAATTGAATAAGTATACTCAATACAATATATCAATATATTCTATTTTATTCTAGAGTCAACATCTCTCATACATAAGTCAAGCCTTATTTATTGAAATCCAAAGTATAACTCATCCAATTCTTTAATACACTTTGTATGCCACTTTACGCAAAAATTTCATTATAATACCTATTGATCCGAAATTCAGACTTTGAATTCTTTCTGCTACTTCTATCATATTTCTTGTGATCATAACCTTTATACTTAAATTCTACTTAAGTCATAGTCCCTATTGATCATAACCTAAGCTCCGATATTACTTATATCATGTCTTAATCACTTAATCTACAGTCCCAAGTAATCATAATCTAGGCTCTGATACCATAAAATATCACGCCCCAAATTCGGAACATAATATGGGCATGCTACTGATGAATGGGATCCACGATAACACGAAGCCGCATTCATTTTCTTAATTATAAAAATAAATATATCATAAATAAAAGAAATAAAAAGATTCAATTTAAATTCTTAATTAAATCAAAATTGGTTCAGAGCATCTAAATCCAAAATCAAATACAAACCATATCTCAAGATTCATAATTATTTACTATAAGTTCGTGATCATCAAATAACTAAACTTCAGCTATAAAATTTTCAAGATTGCTTTGCAGATCCCCAAGCCTGAATTTTTTTTGCCGGTTCTAACCTTATTCCTTTGTACAAGTAAAAAAAATAAAAAAAATATGAGCTACACTAGTCCAGTAAATATAACTTGCACTTCCTTATCGGATCAAACATAAATTTTTTATAATAATATATTATTTAAAAAATAATAGATAATATAAAATAAAGTATATCATAAAATATATAATAAAATAAGTCATAAACTAATCATGCATGCATAAATCATAAACATTTCATAAACATGCTTCGTAAATCATTCTTGTCTTGTATTCATGTCATGTTTCAAAATATTGCTCACAGATATTTATGCTAAGGTCACTATTATACCCATGACAGGGTCATATTTCTTAATCGACAGAGTTCTTATTTCATATGCCAACTTTATACCTCTGGTAGGGTCATGTTTCATGTGGATGCTAGCTCTGGATGTTGACCTTCCCGAAGGGATTCATTCATAGCCATCTGAGAGCTTTTGAAATCTTTATATTTTTTTTTTCTTAAAACATACATATACATATATTAAAAAATAATAAAAGTCATGCTTCATAATCACGCTATTTTCATAAGACATTCATGAAATCAATACTCATAATAAAATATATTTTTTCACATTACATATGCTAATCTTTATTTTATAAAAAATATGATTTTATCAATAAAAGGTTATGTGCATGAAAATCATGATGATTTAAAAATAAATAAAAAGCGTAAGATCCACTTACCTCGATCATCTTAGATCTTTAGATTTTATTAGAAGAATCAGCTAATCCTATTTAAAATATCAAATCATCATCAATTTCTATTCGATAAATATAATAAGATTAAATCATAAAAAAAGAAGATTGTTGATCGGATGTGTCGAACCATCCAGATACCAAGGCAATTCAGGATCTCTGACCTGAGGATCATATTTAAGTGACTTAATCAAAAAATAGTAGAGCACAGATCAGATTAAAGTCAAGATCAATCAATAGGATTCATTAATAATAGATTTGAAAAATACTTGATATGGCCAAATGAGGTTGACATACAACATGGATATCAAAGCAACTTCAGATCATCTTGTTAAGTCAATATGAGTCTCTAGAAGATGAAAACATAACTCGATACAGGATTCATAGACCTTCTTAGAGAGAGAAAGTCGATCATGAGAGAGAAAGTAAAGAGAGAAAGTGAAAAAAAAAATCTTCGTATCCTTCAGAAGAGGCAATCATGATCGAGATCATCAGAGATCATATCAAGGTAACTCAATATGGATTAACTGTGATCAGATGCTATAAATTTTGAATAAGGATCAGGCTGGGATCTAACCTACTGCATGACTTTCGAAGTGATTCCAGGTCATCTTATTTTCATCTCAAGTTTGTCCTAGGGTCTGTGATGCAGTTAGAGAGAGAGTAGGAGGAAGAAATTCTAAAGAAAGAAAGAGAGAGAAATTTTAGAGAGAAAGAGGGAGAAAGAGGGGAGATGAGAGAGAGAGGAGAGAGAAAAATTATTTTCTCTCCTTTTTTTTTTTGCTTTTTTTTCTTTTCCTTTTCCCTTCTTTTTCTTCTTTTTTTTTTCTTTTCTTCTTTCTCTTCCTGGCCGAATAGAGGAGGGACACGGGGGGGGACTTGGTGGCTCGTGCTCCGACGAGGTGTGGAGGTATGGTCAGAGGTCCGACAGTGGGGCCAAGAGATCGCCGACGGTGAGGCTTGATCGATGGGGGAAATTTAGAAAAAATTTTGAAAAAATAGGGGACCTGCCCCTTTTCTTTTTATTTTTCGATCATTGGCTGGTCACCGACGGCCAAAATCTTCGAGGAAGAGAGATAAGGAAATGGAGGTCATGCTACAAGGGAGTGGCACCATGAGTGGTGGCACCGGTGGCCGAAAAAGAGGAAGAAAGGCTCGACCGAATAGGGGAAGAATAGGGCCACCCCTTTTCATGAGTTTTCCGTCGATCCCGATGGCCGGTGAGGGTGTGCAAGGCCATGGAAAGAAGGGAAAGAAAGAGAGGAAGAAGGAGAAGAGCTTACCTCAAGCTTCAGTAACATCGTCGGCTCTAATTTTTGATGAGCACGATTATGGGGAGGCCATAGCTTTAATGGCCGAAATTGAGGAGAAGGTGAGGGAGGAAAGCCGGTGGAGGTTCTTAGGGAGGGGAAGAACTATTTATAAAGAGCCCTAGGGCCCCGGTGGTCCTAGGACTTCCATTCCAAGCGGGATTCGCCGGAGAAGAAAACTCCTATCGGGAGTCTTCTCCCCGTTTTCCTTTTTTTCTTCTCCTTTTTTTTTTTTGGTTTTGTTTTGGGCTTAGTAGGCCAATCGGGTGGGCTTGATTTTCTTAGGAATAGAGTATCACAGTTATGATCATTGTGGCTTTTATTGACCCATTAAGATCTTAATAAGGAGCCCAACAGTCAAAACATTAGAAGCATGATAATAAAAAAATTAAATTATAAAATTAAAAGAATATTAAAATTTTTGGAGGAGAATTTAGGAAAATTTTGAGTTTTTCATTTGGATTTTCTCCAACAATCCCCCACAAAATCCAAAAATTTTTAAATAATAGTAAAATAAAATAAGATAAATTTTTGGATGCTTATACTATGCAATGGGTAAGGTGACTTAACCTTACTTAATGTGAATAGTTTCTATCTGAAGAAAATGGAGTGAACCAGATCTTGAACTACGTTTCTTTGATCCAGACTTCAACTACTACACATATAGTATAGAGTTTCTTCATTGCTAGTCTGTACATTAGTGGCTTTGCACAAGTATCTTAATTTTTCATGAGAGTTGCTAGAGATTGCCCAAATCTCATATCCACGGTCATGTACGGATTCTCCCACATATGTGAGCTCCTCCAGGGATGTGTATAGTGTCACATCTCGTAAAAATTATCATCTTGGATCTCATTTAGAGTTACAGCTCTTCCTAACCACTACATAGGAGCACTAATCACTATAGGGATGGGATAGAGTCTATGACTCCTATATTAAATAAACCACTTGTGCTCCTTTAACCAACCAATTAGTTTGTTATTACCATATTGAACCTCCTTCAAGGGATCTCCTATCACAGAAGTTGGGTTCTTACTATTGGAAGGTCCATTATAGGCTAAGCCCCATCCCCCTCGATGACTCTAGAATCTTAGTTCTATTCAAGCTTTTGTAAGGCATACTGATATTATAGGGTCTCTCCCTATAATTTTTGAGGTATATTAGAATTTATAGAATTGACTATTTTAGAATATAATGCTCCAACAAGAAACATAAGATTAAGATGGTACATGTTAAAAGAACAAGGTTAATTAGTATCCGCAATGGTTAATGGATGTTTACCAATTAGAATGATCCCATCAAATGATTCATTACAAGACATTAAACTGGATGACATTGAGCAATAGATAAATATAACTTTGTTGCATTAGCAACCCAAAGAAATCTAGTATCTGTAGTGCATGATAGAAGTGTGTGGAATACTGATAAGTTACAGAACTTATTTTCAGCTTTTGATGCTACCATGACAGCTGAAAGTGCAGATTTGAAAATAACAAACTAACACTCCAATAGTTTTATCAGTAAAATAACTCTGCAACAATATGCTACAAAATAAACATATCAATGCTCATTAGGAATGACTGTAAAGATAGAGTTGAATTTGGAAACAATCAATTGTAGATACCGAAGCCAACAAAACAGATTTACATCATAATACTCGAATTGTTTCTGTAAGCAAATCATTCAAGTGAACAAACAACCTACAAGATCTGTTTCATATTCTAAACCTCTTCTTTTTACAATCAGGTGCCATGTTGATGATACTAATTATCCTATCAGATATGTACAGATGCATGCTAGAAAATGTATTGCAGTCCATTATGGTAATTTGGACAAGGAGCAAAATTAATTTTCAGAGGACAAATGTGTGTACAGAAACATTTTGTGTGATCAGTTATAGGGATGGCAATGGGTCGGGTTTGGGTCGGGTAGTATACTACCCATCCCCAAACCCGAACTTAATACCCTATACCCAAACCCTACCCGATACCCAATCGGGTAAGAAAAGAGATACCCATCCCCATACCCAACGGGTTGGGGATACCCGTGGGTAACCCATTTCCCCATACCCAATCCATACCCGCCCCATACCCAACCCATACCCATCCATTCTATACCAAAAAAAAAAGTAAAATAATTTTATGCATATTATCAATCAAAAATAGAATTACCAATTATATATACATACATACATACGCACATACACACTTCTAACACACACACACATACATACATGCATACATATATGCATGCATACATATACATACATACATATATATAATTATATATATAATCATACATATATACATGCATACATATACGCATATACACACTTCTAACACACACACATACATACATGCATACATATATGCATGCATACATATACATACATACATATATATAATTATATATATATATAGAGAGAGAGAGAAAGAGAGAGAGATCATATATATGTGTGTGTGTATATGTGTGTGTGTATATATGTGTGTGTATATATATATATATATATATATTCGGACATGTATATATGTATATGTATATATATATTCGGATATGTATATATGTATATGTATATATATATATATATATAATATATATATTATATATAATAATATATATATATATATATATATATATGTATATATGTATATATACATATATATATATATATATATATATATATGTATATATGTATATATATTCGGATATGGGTTCGGATATTACCCATATCCATAGGTTCGGGTCGGATTCGGATAGAAAATAGCACTACCCATACCCTACCCATACCCGTACTATAGTTTTCGGGTTTTACCCAAACCCAAACCCAGTCAAACCCTATTTTTCGGGTTTGACCGGGTTCGGGTAGGGTGTATACCCATCGGGTCGGGTTAATTTTGCCATCCCTAATCAGTTAAGCCACAGCACTATTTTCTACAATTAGAAATATATTGATTAAGTCTGTGAATTGTTTAACTTGAATCAACATACAACCATAACTCCCAGATGTTCCTTTGCCTATGCAGTGGTAGTACAAAAAGGCACAATACTTAATCATATAGTTGCTATAATTAATTAAATTTTATTTATTTATTTTTTTTTTAACAAAACCAAGATTTTGTAATCAAATTATCCAAGTTATAAACACACTACCACTATCAATATGTTGTACTTATGAGGTATTTATGTATCATTAAGGTTAAGAAAATAAAAACCAACAAGCTGTCACACTTATTACAGCTTTGTGAATCTTCTTTGTCATATCTTCCCATCAAGTGCTGGAATATCATAAACCATGGCTGCTGCTATAGCAGTTTTAAGATGGGCTTTTCCAAGATTAGTAATTCCCTCAAGTTATGTTTCAAGCATAATTAGGCTCTATTGCCTAATATATTGCCAAAAGAACAATTACCTCAGAAATGGAAGAATACTGATGAAGGGAAAACCAAATATTCTATCAATGACAATCTGTCAGAATCTCCATCAAAACACAAAACATCTGATTAAATAACAAATAAATAAACATATATAGTATACAGAACCAGAACTTCTGCCGAAAAAAAATTTGGAAGCTAAACAAATATATTATGAGAATCTGATTATGGAATATAACCCCCAAATGATTCCGAGAATCTGATTATGAATTATAGTTCCATACAACTTTATGAAGTATTCTGTGTCTTTATGTAATTCATTTGCTAATATATTATGCCATGCCAAAGATCCATAAGCATTTCTGAAATCATACTACTGGAAACACCCTGAGACCTTTGCAAACTAACAGAGTCGGTGTTGAAGCATCTACGACATATGGTCATGTATAGAAAAGCAAGTGCCCAACAAAAGGCAATTAGTGTTTCAAGGACAGATCCATCCTCTTCTGACGTTACAGCTATATATTCACAAATATCTAAGTGGGACTGGACTTTTAACAGATTCAAACCTCAAGACTGAACAGAGATTTAGCACCATTTATAGAAAAGAGTACTGATTATAGATTCATCTTAATAGTTAAACAACAAACAGGGTTATGGCCTGGAATGATTTACAGATCAAGTTTGTTGAATGTTATGGCTAAATAATTCAGCTTATAGCAGTAATCAATAACAATA
The DNA here is from genome assembly GCF_000442705.2 of Elaeis guineensis. Classification (NCBI taxonomy): domain Eukaryota; kingdom Viridiplantae; phylum Streptophyta; class Magnoliopsida; order Arecales; family Arecaceae; genus Elaeis; species Elaeis guineensis. Next base: position 41,159,960 of record NC_026000.2, on the reverse strand, counting down.
ATGGTATTATTGTCTAAAACATTGTTCACCCATTAAGAAAATTCAGATGGTAGAAGTTATTTTAGGAAGAAAAATAATATAAAAGTTTAAGATTCATAAATAATTATTTTATTAAGGATCAAAAGAGGGCAACTGTCAAATAACATCTATTATTTATATAATGGCTGTTATAATGTAGCAGTGGTCAAATAACGGCCATTATCTAAATAAACAATAATCGATTCCCTTCATGATTTATTACTACATCATAGAATAAGTGATTTTTTTTTTTTTTTATTTGACTGATGCATGATGAGCAAATTTACAGCACAATCACATTCAGTTTCTTTCAGGATTTGCTCCAATTACTGGCTACCCAACTTGACTGCAATCTCACTAATACTTGCTTAGCACTAGGTGAAAAACAACTATCCAAATGAAGGCAATATAGAGCACCAGAACTCAAAGCATTAACACAGTTTCCTGAACATGGCAAAAATAAAGCAAAACATAAGGGATAGATCAACATATACAATTATGGCAAAAATAAAGCAAAACATAAGGGATAGATCAACATATACAATTGGATTGAAATGATGGTTCAGAATCCTCACCAGAGAAAACAAATACTGTTAGTAAAAGCTAATCTGTACGTATATTACTACAGCCTAAGGATGCGCAGAAAACAGTGCCATATTAGCTTAATAATGGTTTGAATAAAAGCATAGTGTAGTCAAATTCTGAAAAAAATAAACATGGCTTACAAGGTATATTGTGGATGAAATCATGTCTTCCTTTATGAAATCACATCCGAAATCGGAGATATGCCTTAGATTGTTAGAACAAATACTTAAAAGCTTAGATGTGATTTGAGAAGAATAATGAGAATCTAAATACAATATAATGACAAAAATTAAAACTGATCAAATCGGAAGTATGCAAGGCACTGTCCTAAGGCATATTTCTATCTTTCGTGCAGGAATCCCAGAAATACCATCCTAAGATACGATCGGTATTCTCCCCCTGCAAGCACGACTATGGAGGAGGTTGATGAAGACTCTTTCAGCATTTAGAACAATAATCATAAAGAAAAATATTTGAAGAGAAAAATATAGAATGAAGAGAGAAAGAGGATTAGATGGGGATGTTGAAAATGAGGTCTCAAGATGATCTTTTTATAGCCATCCAAAGTGACCATTTGTGACCGTTATGACCATTGTGGCTTTTATTGACCCATTAAGATCTTAATAAGGAGCTCAACGGTCAAAACATTAAAAGCATGATAATAAAGAAATTAAATAATAAAATTAAAAGAATATTAAAATTCTTGGAGGAGAATTTAGGAAAATTTTTAGTTTTCCATTTGGATTTTCTCTAACATAGATAAGACTCCACATCATTTCTATGCATGAGTTGTGTGAACACAAGAGAGGCGAGGGTTTTTCAGAAGGATTTGATGCACACCTGAACATAGAACAAATGAACAAGACATCAGTCGAGTTGTTTCAAATGCATGATGACCAGAGGAAGAAGGAAATCAATGTCCCAACAGAAGGAGTTTCGTGGTTATTGTGCACTTCTCAAGTTGGGATAAGCATCCAGTATACAAAGTAAGCTGTCTTTCATCTTGGCTGCAGAGCGATGTTTTAAAACCATATACAATGTTTAGCTGATCTTTTCCCCTCTCTGTTTTAGGTGGACCTGCAGAGCTCTCATTTGACCTTGCTAAGATGACTCCAAAAATTAGATGCACTCCAGAAATTTTATTTGCTCGAGATGTAGCAAGGTATTTATGTGTATCAATGGTCAGTTATTTTTAATATAATAACAATGAAATATAACAGAACCCAATGGTTTTGTCATTCCAGAACATGCAGAATAGGTAATTACATCGCCATCTTTTGACTTGCAAGAAAAGTAACTTACCTGCAGGCCTGCTTGATGCATGCTCATTTTTCCAAGGTAATTATGTTTCCACGTAATCTACATTCTTTCACATGCAATTCATATGATTGTGATACAAGTACATGCACTGGTGTTGACTGGACATCATCCATGGATTTCCTTGATATCCCATTGAAATCGAATTATACGTCAATGAACCTGAAATTTACTTCAATTCTAATATCTCTACTCTTGTAATAGATTCTTTCAATGCATTATTTTCAATTTTTTTCTAATAACTATATCTTTTACTAGCAAGAAGCATGAATGGAATCTGTGGGAAGCAAATATGATGTTCCTTAGTACAAATGAATAGCAAATATGAAGTTCCTGGGGATCCCATCAGGTGTAGTATCACTTTGGTGGAACTGTGGCAGAGATTCTTCTAAGATTGCATTGGCTGCATGATCAAGAAATAACTCATAGTGGCAAGGCAAACAAGCCAAAACATGCCGATTTCTCTCATTTTGAAGACTGTGGTGAGGCCAATTAAAGCTGTTGATGTCTTGATCAAAATTGACATGCAAGGGATTTCATGTTCCTATTTTGCGACTAATTGAGCTTAAGAGAAAAGGAAATGAGGGATATGCATGCCTTAATGTGGTTATAGTTAATTTTGGATTCTTTTTGCATCCTTTTTTGTCAAGGACATAAGTAGTTCTAAAAGACGATATTGTTTTTGAACTGAATTAGTGTCTGTGATATTTTTCATAGGTACAGACTGAAAAAAAAAATGCTGAGCTTAGAAGCGATGAGGAGCTAATCTCATCTTGCAATCTGCAAGCTCTCTCTCTATCTCCATGTGTGTGTGTGTGTCGCTCATGCACGCATAAGACAACTCATATTGGATGTGCTCATCCACACCCAACATGTTTACAGCCTTTATCTTATTACAGTGGTTATCTGGTGATGGTTTCAGTTCAACCAGCCATTACCTCGATCATGTTTCTTGCATTTTTTTTTTATTCATTATATGCTTTATATCCTCAAGATAGGATTCGCATTACTAGCCATGATTGAGCCTTATTACATCTTTTATAGAACTGTTAATGATATTTTATGAATGCATGTAGTTAAGCAACACTGTTTTTCTTCAGATAAGAACACACGCACTTTTTTCTTTGCACAGAGGTCTTCAGAAAAACAAAGGAATTCCCATTGCACACATTGTGGACTGGCTAGGCATGGAGGTAAAATTTGCCATTTAGCTTCTGGTTAATCATCAAATTCATTTCTGCAAAACATAATTATCTGAACATTCCTTTACCCTGTTCAGGAGGAGGATGTTGAAGGTCTTCTGGAATATCATGGGTTTGTTTCAAAAAAGTATGAAGAGATGTACATGGTGAAGGAAGGTCCATTTCTTAACGGTCATGTGGATTTTCCAACCAAGTGTGCAAGACTCGTGCACCTCAAGAAGTCAAAGAGAATTATTGATGATGTTTATTCTGAACCTAAAATCTCAGACCTCTCTGAAGAAACAGAAGTTGCATCCGATGTCCCAGCCAGCATTCTTGAGAGAACTGAATCATTCAAAACAGAGGATTGGGTCAATGTAGGCAATGAAGAAGTGCGTGATTATAAATCTGATAATGATCTTAGGGCTGTCACACAAACGGAACAACCGCTTGAGGGGCACTACCAGCTACTGTAGTGGAAGAAATTGATGCTAAAATGACTGAAGTCTTCCCTATATTTGCTAGCTGTGCAACTGAAGATGATTCAGTACATAATAATGGGGATGAACAAATGACTGAATTAGATGGAGATACCTTCATGGGTTGGGGAATCTTGCCTCAGATGGAGACAACTATTGTTCAAGCCAGAGTACCTGGATTCTCAAACTCCAAGCTCATAGTCGAGAATACTGCCCCTCAGACCGAAGTTGCATCAGATGTCGCAGATAGCATTCTTCAGAGAACTGAATCATCGAGAACTGAAGCATCCAAAATAGAAGATTGGGTCAATACAGGCAATGAAGAAGTGTGTCATTATAAATCTGATAATGATCTTAGGGCTATTGCTAGCTACTGTAATAAAAGAAAATGATATTAAAATCCGACCCAAGATCATGAGCCAAGGGTTATAGCAATCACCGCATACTTATGAAGAACTCTCTCCATAAGCATGCAAGACATCTCATCATGATATCAATGCATCACAGCAGAACAAAACTCAAATAACTATTATTCAACTTTAATTCAAATAATTAAATTAAATATCTTACATCAAATAAAGTTCCACTAAAAATAAAATAGTAGTCTAAGTTCAATGAAGTTGACAATGTTAAATCTCGTCTCTAAAAGCTCTGTCCCAACATTATTACCCACGTTCGCCATTAATTATCTAAATCTGAAAAATAAAAAGAAAGATAATGAGCTAGACAGCCCAGTAAGTAATAAATATCTCAACTAGACATTTCAGATATTATATAATATTCAAGAACAATGCTGTGAATAAACATAAAAATATATTTCATGCTAATTCAATGTAAATCCAATCTTTTCAAATATTTATATGTAATATAATCATAAATCTGATTCAAATCAAAACACTCATAACTGAATAGCCTCGACTATAACCAACGTTTAACCCCCATTGACGGGATCTACTGAATACCAGCACACAATCTCTACTGGCAGGATCCATTGAATACCAGCATACAACCTCCACTAGCAGAGTCCACTAAATACCAGTGTACAACCTCCACTGACAAGATCCACTGAGTACCAACGTATAATCCCCATTGAAACATAGTTAGGCTGAGAGCATAAATCCGATTTGTATCAAAATACTTTTGTATCATAACATATCATAATTTTCACTGAACATATGCATAATCAATAAATCATAGTATTTCAGAATCACTTTTCATTCAAAACATAATTTCATAAATCATGCATAATTTTAAAAATAATTATATTTATTTTTAAAATAAATATAAAATATCTTGAGAAAATGATTTATTACTTATCTTTTACAGACCACTGAACGAATAGATCGATTAACCTTTAGGAGAGCCTATTATTCAAAATTATATTCTTGCATTAATTCTAATTTAAAATTAAATCTAAATAAATCCTAAATTAAAACCCCACTTAAGATCGGACACTTCACTAAACTTGATCAAAATCATTAAAAAAAAGCCTTTCACTATGCTAATCTTTGAAAGATAACTTTGAGAGAGAAAAATCCATCAAGAGAGAGAAACAATCTAGAGAAAGAAAGTAGAGAGAGAAAGTCCAACATTTTATAGAGAGAAAGTAAGGGTTTAGACTGAAGGGAGAGAGAAAAGAGAGAGAAACTCTCTCATTTTTTTTAGTTTCTTTTTTTTTCTTTTCCTTCCTTTTCCTCTTTCTTCCTTCTTCTTCCTGTGGGTTTTCTTTGGCGGAATAGGGGACCGTGAGGTCCCTTCTTGTTTCTCGAACTTGGGGCTACAACTGTCGGCTGGGGGTCGGCGGCAGCAGGGGCTGCGATGGTGCAGCCCGGAGGAAGCCAAACGACGGTCGGTGATGACCTCCGGCATTGGAAATAGCCAAAAGAGAAGGGGCGGAACAGGGGTTCTTTGATCTCAGTTTTTTGATGAACCCGACCACCGACGGCCATGCACATAGACAAGAAAAGGAAGGGGTGGAAGGGAGGAAGAGGAGCCAGGGCTTACCTCAAGCTCTGGTGACTGCTATGGTGAGAAATCGAGGTGGGCATGGTGAAGGGCTTCTGCGAGAAATCTCCGACGATTCTCGTCGATTGCTCTTGATTCTTTGGTGGGGGAAGAGAGAAGACTTCTTTCCTTTAAATAAGACTGGTGGGGAGGAGTTTCACTCTTCCCCGAGATGGATTTCAACTCCGATTAGGAGTCAATCGGGAGGAAGGAGAAAACTCCCTACAGGAGTCTTCTTCATTCTTTTTTTTATTTTTTTATACTTTAATATCCATGTTGGATATTACATTCTTCCCTCTTAAAAAAAATTTCATCCTCAAAGTTTTTCTTACTAAGTCCTCAAAAATTTGAATTACTTTTTACGTCAAATCATGTCATCCTCTAATTTTAAAATTGAATCTTTTATCATAATATCTGTCAAATTAAATTACTGTTCTGATCAATTTGAAAATAATTCAGACCACTATGCTTCCGCTGCATACTTTGATTCAAATCTATCAATGTACTTCTGTCGAATCTAAGTTTTTATGTCATAATAATATAAATCATCATCCCAATATCCCTAGTGCCTACCCACCTACACTCGTATCTTATCTGTGTCATAGTCTATCCACTTATGCTCTGATACCACTTTAATTGTCATGCCTTTAATCCGAGATCATAAGCCAAGGGTCATGGCAACCACCGCATACTTATGAAGAACTCTCTCCATAAGCATGCAAGACATCTCATCACGATATCAATGCATCACAGTGGAATAAAATTTAAATAATTATTATTCAATTTTAATTCAAATAATTAAATTAATTATTTTACATCCAATAAAGTTTCACTAAAAATAAAATAATAGTCTAAGTTCAATGAAGTTGACAACATTAAATCTCATCTCTAAAAGCTCTGTCCTAATATTATTACCCACGCTCGCCATTAATTATCTGAATCTGAAAAATAAAAATAAAAGTAATGAACTAGACAGCCTAGTAAGTAATAAATATCTGAACTAGATATTTCAGATATTATATAATATTTAAGAATAATACTGTGAATAAATATAAAAATATATTTCATGCTAATCCAATGTAAATCCAATCTTTTCAAATATTTATATATAATATAATCATAAATCCGATTCGTATCAAAACACTCATAACTTAATAGCCTCGACTATGACCAACATTTAACCCCTATTGATGGGATCCACTGAATACCAGTGCACAACTTCCACGGACGGGGTCCATTGAATACCAGCGCACAATACCTACTGACAGGATCCACTAAATACCAGCGCACAACCCTCACTAGCAGAGTCCATTGAGTACCAACATATAATCTCCATTGGTAGGGCCCACTAAAATATGGTTAGGCTGAGAGCTTAAATCTGATCTATATCAAAATACTTTTATACCATAACATATCATAATTTTCACTGAACATATGCATAATCAATAAACCATAGTATTTCAGAATTACTTTTCATTCAAAATATAATTTCATAAATCATGCATAATTTTAAGAATAATTATATTTATTTTCAAAATAAATATGAAATAACTCGAGAAGATGATTCATTACTTATCTTTCACAGACTATGAATGAACAGATCGATTAACCTTTAGGAGATTCTTCAGTGCCTATTATTCAAAATTATATTCTTGCATTAATTCTAATTCAAAATTAAATCTAAATAAATCTTAAATCAAAATCCCACTTAGGATCGAACACTTCACTAAACTTGATCAAAATCATCAAAAGAAAATCTTTCACTATGCTAATCTTAGAAAGATAACTTTAAAAGAGAAAAATCCATCAAGAGAAAGAAACAGTCTAGAGAGAGAAAATTTTAGAGAGAGAAAGTAGAGAAAAAGTTCAACATTTTAGAGAGAGAAAGCAAGGGTTCAGACTGAAGGGAGAGAGAAAAGAGAGAGAAACTCTCTCATTTTTTTTAGTTTTTTTTTTCTTTTCTTTCCTTTTCCTCTTTCTTCCTTCTTCCCGTGGGTTTTCTTTGGCGGAACAGGAGACCGTGAGGTCCCTTCTTGTTTCTCAAATTGGGGGCCATGACTATCAGCTAGTGGCCGATGGCAGCAGGGGCTATGATAGTGCAGCCTGAAGGAAGCCAAATGGCGGTCGGTGACGACCTCCGACGTCGAAAATAGCCAAAAGAGAAGGGGAAGAACAGGAGTTTCTTTTATCTCAATTTTCCGACGAACCCGACTATCGGCGACCGTGCACATAGACGAGAAAAGGAAGGGATGGAAGGGAGGAAGAGGAGCTGGGGCTTACCTCGAGCTCCGGTGACTACTGTGGTGAGAAATCGAGGTAGGCACGGTGAAGGGCTTCCACGAGAAATCTCTGACGATTCTCGCCGATTGCTCTTGATTCTTTGGTGGGGGAAGAGGAAAGACTTCTTCCCTTTAAATAGGATAGGTGGGGAGGAGTTTCACTCTTCTCCGGGATGGATTTTGACTCTGATTAGGAGTCAGTCAGGAGGAAGAAGAAGACTAGGGAGTCTTCTTCATTCTTTTTTATTTTTTTACTTTAATATCCATGCTGGATATTACATCTTCTATCCATTTGCTAGCTGTGCAACTGAAAATGGTTCAGTACATAATGATGAGGATGAACAAATGACTGAATTACATGGAGACACCTCCATGGGTCAGGGAATCTTGCCTTAAATGGAGACAACTATAGTTCAAGCTGGAGTGCCTGGATTCTCAAACTCCAAGCTCATAGTCGAGAATACAGCCCCTCAGATGGAAGTAGGCAAAAGCCTCAAAAATGAAGCATCAAAAATCATTCTATGTCAGAATGAAGTTGCGAGTGAAAAGCTAAAGTTGATTGAAAGGTTTGTTTTTCTTCTTATTATTATTTTTTTTCTTTGCAAGACTCAGGTTTTAAAACAGGAGTTGATAGTTATGCTTTACTTTATTAACTAACAGAAAATGGAAGCCAATGGCATGCTTGCAAAGGAGAGTTTCTTGTGAGTTCAGCATTGAGTTCACCCTCGGTAGGACTACCACTACGACCAATTGAAGTAGTAAGTTACCTCCCTGATATGTCTTTGATCTCCATAAATTATTTGTAAAGTTTATTATAAAATTTAGCTCCTTGTTTTACTTTATCTCTTAATGAAGCCACCAAGACATGCCAACAGCAAGCTTGACTTTGATTATGTTGCATGAGTGAGATATGCAAGACATTAGAAATCATGGTCAACAGTGAATGTCTCGGAACTAGTTGCACCAATTTTAAGTACAAAAAATTATTGAAAATTATGTCCTAAAACCAATCATATGACGATTGAGTTCATCCTTATATATAAATTATTGATTATTGAATAAAAATTATTTGAATATTTTTTATCACAAAGTGACATCTTCCTTGAACTTTTGTACTGTGATGAAGTCCTTAGAACTATGTTAGTGTACGATAAAGAAAAGATTTATCGTATAGTTCTGAAACATGTTCGTGACCAAATGATACGTCATTATAGGACGATAATGTTTATCGAGTGGAGGTCATTGTGTGCCATATGGGTTGGTTGTCCTCTTAACCAAGGAGTGTGGTGACACTGATATGGCATACAGGTGAGATGTAGGAGTACATCGTCACTGAACAAGTGACTCACCTGTTGAGTGATCTGCTGTCAAGAGTTACTCATGAAACACAAGGGTATAAGTGTCCTTCAGACCTAAGATCACCATAGTGATTTACAAGCAACTCACTGTGCTTTGGTATCAGACTATCTGGATTTCTAATGCAGTGACGGAAGGTTATTGGGTACAGTCAAGTACATACGAAGTCTGTATGTGGATCAAGATGGGATTGACCCCTCTGGATTGTTAGAGTTGATGTATTACTGTATTTTAATTTAGTAAAACCTTGGCTAGAGTAATCTATGAGATAGATTTGAAAGATTGAAATACAATATGGATGAAAAAATCTCGATTGACAGTTAACCTGAGACCATCCTAGAGCATTCAGGGTCAAAAAGATGAATTATGCTGTAACCATGTATATGGATTCTAAAATATTTTTTTATGATAATTTGATCTATCTGGACATCAAAAATCATTGCTAGATGGTACCTCGATTAGCGCAGGAATTGATTCCTGTGCTACCAGCTTAGTGTTTGAATCTATGGAGTCACGCACATAAGTCAGATAAAGTAAAAAAAAATTAACCTATGTTTATATATCTAATTTGAAAGTACTTGACTTGATTGAACATATAAGCAAACTTGATTGAGAATTAAGTTATAGATCAAATAGAATTGAAGAGTTGACTATATCTAGCTAGCACTACACATGAGGTTCAGCTTCGATCCTGGAGATGAACAGTTTCTGATCCATGATCCATGGAGCATATGAGAGATTAAATTTAAGTACTAATTAATTTTAGATTAGATCTAAATTAATTGAGCTTAATTGGATCTAAAATTTAAATTAGACTTGGTATAAAAATTCTAAAGAGTTTGAGATTGATAGCCTTTCGAAATTATTTCGAACCAGCTTCGAATTGGATTCGAATCAGATCCATTTTGATGAGATATGAGAATTTCTACTTACACTAAAATTTTTCTCTCATGTGGGCCAACCAACACTTGGAATGGTGCTAGTTTGGAGCATCCCATGTGGTGAGGGAGTGGGTGCAAATTGATTGTCATAAGTAATGATAATTCTATCTCATGTAGGAATCATTCTTTCATGAGTATTGGACTAATTCAAATCAGATTTGATTTAGGACTCCTATACTTATTGGGTTATAAAAATCATCTATAAATAGAGAGGGTCTCTATCTATGGATGCATAGCAAACAAATCAGATTGAGAGAAGAGAGAAAGAGAGAGAGAGAGAGGCATGAGAAGAAAGAGAGGTCCCTTCTTCTCCTTGTTCTCTCCCCTTGTTGCCGCCCCTTCTCCCTTGGGCATGGGCTATCTTTGGGTGTCCCACCTACTGGTGTGAGGTGTCACACCAGCACATCTCCTCTCTTATTTGATTAGGTTGCGAAGTCGATTGAATCGGAGTTCATCATGCTTTTCTGCAGCGTCTGGCGTGCATGCGAAGTAGAGGGTCTGCACATCCAGGCCTCCGTGAAGGTTTAATTCAGATTAATTAAGATTTAATCTTTGGTTCTATTATTAATCAGGTAAGAATTTGATCTCTATTCATGTAGATTAATAAAAAAAATTTTAGATGCAATCTGGGCCTTCTGAAAAGAAACAGTTTCTCTTCCCTTCAATTGGTATCAGAGCAGGTCTGAAATATATACATGCATAACTAATTTTTTTGAGATTAATTATATAAGATGTAATTAAAATTTTTTATGAAATATTAAATCTGATTTAAATCTATTTATATAAAATTTTTGATTTGGATTAGATGAGCCTAATCAATTATTGATTAAGGTTGTTATAAGTTTATTATAATAGAATACTGCTGTTGCTGAATTTCTGATGGAATAATAATATGAATTAAAATTTATTTTAAATTTATTTTAATAAAATTTTAATATTATTATTTTTTTTATGAAGTAAAATTTATTTTAGATCTGAATTGGATCTGTTTCGATGAATATTTAGATCTGAATCCTATCAAAATTCAGCACTGCGTGAAAATAGATTTTACCAAAAATTTATTCTTTATGTATTCATGTTTGCATCTAATTAATTTTTTATATGATATCAAATCTAAAATTGATATTTTATAATCAGTATAAGATATGTTTCAGATCTAATATGATGTATATGATATATTAAATCTAATTAGATTAGATGAAGAATATAATTGATGAGTTCAAGGATATATTCATGACATAAAATTATTTTATCAATAATTACATGTTGATGTAATTATATATGAAATTAGATTTTAGATCTTAGTAGCCTAGTACTCAGATTGATGAGATCACCAGACTATCCAATCATAAGAGATTAAAGAGATTAATCTCTCTTTTGCTTATTCGGTGGGTTCTCTTATGACGTGTAGGGGTGTCATTGTGATTTGGTTTCATAAAGAAAAAAAGTGAATAGATTTTTATGTATTATTTTGATCATAAATATATTTAGATTAGACTTAAAGTGATTTATAATTTATTACAATAGGATAAAATTTAGATATAAAATTATTTTAGATCTAATGGGTCATGATGTATGAGATGTATGTATGAAGTTTAGATCATACCTATACATGTTTAATTGTTAAACATACTATAAAAATTTATTTTCATGTATTAAAATATATGGTATGCTTCACCTGAAATTCTTGTAGAATAGTTCTACAGACTGAAATACACATTTCACATACTTAATTTTGAATTAAATTTTGAAAGATCTAGATTTGAGAATTGAAGATCATTAAGACACCACATAAAATGATGGGCAAAGGGTTAGCATGAATCAGGTCCTTCTAATGGGTTAGACTTAGGGTTAGAAATATATATGGATCATGTAAAGAAATTAATTAAATTTAATCAAATGTTAAATTAGATCAGGTCAGTATTTCTCTAAGTCAATCTCAATAGTTGAAGTTTGATCAAGTCCATGTGTTTGACCCTAATAAATGGACCATGATTATCACTCCATGGTTGAGTCCAAATCTTCTGATGTGCCAAATTAAAACTAATTAACCAGTTGGTGTCTAAGGTAAGTTTTGACAGATTCGATCAAGTGATTTTAATTGGGAGCTATTCACCTAGATGCATCTATGGTGAGTTAAGGGCACATCCCTTCCACTGATCTCACTTACCTGGCCAACATGGTAGATTATGTTTTGATTAGGTCACTAGTCGATTCGTGCAAACCCATGCTATTAAGGTGAATCAGTGTGATTGATTTAGGCATCTTTAGACCAGCTTATGTCTAATCCTTTACATGACTTGATGAAGTTAGTGAGAGGATTTGCAGCTTGCAAGTCGACTTTTTCTCTTATTCTCAGATCAATGAAATCAAATTCTCTAAATTATTATATCCATAAAGTGATAAAGTTATGAGATAACTTGGTCATTGTCTTCCATTAAGATGCTTGATAATGAGTCCAATATTCCAAATAGGCATTGGAGGCACCACACGCCTAGTGTCTATTATGTATTGAAATTATCATTCATCATATAATCATCATGATGTACCTTTAGATCAATACTCAGATTGGCCAAGCCATACTCGGGCCTGGATATCCATTTGTTGGATGCACTTGGTGTGTCATGTTAATAATTGGACCTAACCAGAATTTTCATTGGAGGTGCCACACACCTGCTGAAGAAATGCCTGAGACAAAACTTATTGCTAGAAGTTATTTGAAGAAATAATTGGTTATGAACCTACCCATGGATGCACTAGAGTTGGCCGAGCCACACACAGATCTGAATGCAGTCTGTGTAGATTCTAGTACCTGCTAAGAAATTAATGTAGTTCCTCGAGTTGGAGGTAGAGGCTACCAATTCATAAAAATAGTGGGAGGACCTTTAGACTAAAGTCCATATCTTCAGGATTAAAAATAATTCATATACTAATAGGCTAATATTTTTTCTTTCAGCTATGGCCAACACACTATCCCTTCGTTCACTATTGGACAGCGACAAACTCACCAGATCCAACTTCGATGGCTGGTATCGAAAGTTGAAGATTGTCTTGGAGCACAAGAGGATTTTATATGTCCTTACGGATGAGGCACCTGAAGAACCTGCAGTCAATGCTCCTCATATCACAAGAGACACTTATATGAAGTGGCTCAATGACCGCACGACTGTGCGTTGGGTGATGAGGGTAGCTATGAACGACAAATTTAGCTGTAAGTTTGAGAATACGTAGCCAGAGGAGATCATTCAAATGTTGAATGAGTTCTTTGGCACCCCTAAAGAAGTTGAGAGACACAAAATCTCTTATGCAGTGTTCAATACCCGTATGCAAGAGGAAACTTCAGTCACTAATCATGTATTGTACATGATTAAGTAGATTAAACACTTTAGCAAACTTGACTTTTTGTTGCATGAATAGTTAGGCAAGGATGCTATCCTCAATTCGTTACTAAAATTCTACCTATCCTTTTTCAGTCATTATAGAATGACGAAGCCTGCGGTGAACTACCATGATCTACTAGGATTACTACAAACTTTTGAAAAGGATCACCAGCTCCAGAAGAAGCCAGTGAATTTAGTTAGAGGTTCATCTGCAGGACGTCGATCCTCTAAGAGAAAAAAGAAGAAAAAGATGCAGAAATCCCATATCGTCGATCTTAAGCAAAGCAAATCGTCAAAAGTTGACAAGAGTCAGGCAGAGTACTTTTGCAAGAAGCTGGATCATTAGAAAAGAAATTGTCCTGCTTATATAGCCACCCTTGACCCAAACAGGCCTAAAAATAAGAGAAAAAAGTAAATGATTGCTTCATAAGATACTTATATGATAACACCTTGTAAGTTCTCTATTTGTGATACTACTATTTGGATATTGGATACCGAAAGTTCTATTAATATATGCAATTCGTTGTAGAGACTATAGGTAAGTAGAAAGTTTCGAGAGGGCGAGCAGTTCCTTAACGTTGGAGATGGAAGTTTTGTTTCAGTTTTGGCCTTGAGAACTTTGCAACTAATCTTTGAGTCCAGTAGTGTCATGTTAGATGATTGTCATTATTGTCCCTCCTTTATGATGAATGTCATCTCTGTAGGTCTTTTGATCAAACTTGGTTATAAATATATAATAAAAGATGATTTTTGTGATATCACTATGAATGATACTATAATTATGCGTGGATAATTAAAATATGGTATATACATAATATCACGGCCTGTTAGTGTAATGTATACAGCTAGTAAATGTCCTAAATTAGATAATATCGGTGAATCCTACCTTTGGCATTATAGGTTTGGTCATGTAAACAAGAGTAGGATTGACAAGTTGACCAAAGAATGTATCCTTGAGATAGATGATTGTGAATCATCGCCTACCTATGAATCCTGTCTATTTGGTAAGATGACTAAGTCACCTTTTAAAGAAAAAGATGAAAGAACCAGCGATGTCCTAGATCAAATATATACTGATGTATGCGGACCTATGAATATAAGTGTCAGAGGAGGATACTTCTACTTCATTACGTTTACAAATGATCTATCGAGGTATGGGTATATCTATCTTGTGAAGCATAAGTTAGAATCATTTGAAATGTTTAAACGATTCTGTACTGAAGTAGAGAAACAAATTGAAAAAAGTATAAAGACCCTTCGGTCAGATCAAGGAGGTGAATATCTCACCAGTGAGTTTCTGACATATCTGGAAGAGAATGGAATTCTCTTACAGTGGATCTCTTTTGGAACACCGCAACATAACAGGGTGTCGGAGAGGAGGAATCGAACCTTATTTGACATGATCCGTGTTGGGAATAGTGTCCCAAAGTCAATCGTCAGCTTGTTGACGGTTGTGCTCATTTTTGTATTTGTACAGGAATTATGAATTAATAAAAATTATTTTAGTATTTTTCATCACAAAATATTTTATCTTCTAATGAACTCCTATGTTGTGGTGAAGTCCTTAGGACTATTTAGACTCGACAAAAGAGGATTTGTTATTTAGTCCTTAAATCTGTTCGCGACCAAATGATACGTTGTTACCAAGGACGACAATGTTTATCAAGCATAGGTCGTTGTGTGCCATATAGGTTGGTTGTCTTCTTAACCAATGAGTGTGGAGACACTGGTATGGCATATAGGTGAGATGTAATGGTACATCTATACTGAACGTGACCGACTCCGGAGCTATTTCTGCTGTCAAGATTTGCTCCGATGGAATATAGATATAAATATCCCTCCGATCTGAGACCGTCATGGTGACTTGCAAGCAACTCACTGCACTTAGGCACTGGACTACCTGAATTTTTAATTCAGTGATGGAAGGCTGCTGGGTGTAGTCAAGTACTTGACTTGTCGGTGCGTGTGTCAAGATGGGATTGACCATTCTAGTTTAGGAGCTGTGTACAGTCGTGTTTCAATTTAGCAAAACCTTGGCCAGGGTAGTCCTTGTGAGGAGTCACAGGACTGTTTGAGTTGAGCACGATTCGGATGATCTGATCAGGGTTGACAGTTTAACCCTGAGTCATCCTAAACACAGAGGTCAAAAGGATGAATTATACAGTAACCATATTCATGTGGGTTCTAAGTGTTGCGATTGCGACCATTCAATCTATCTGATCGTCGGGTACCATTGCTAGATGGTCACTTCGATTAGTACAGGAATTGGTTCCTGTGCTATCGGCTTAGGTTCGAACCTGTGGGGTCACACACATTAGAGGTTCTTATTTGATCTGATGGCTGATGTAGAGTCCTACATGTTTGAGACTCAGTGATCGAGAATCAGGATTCTCTGATCACGAGTTCCACACATTATGGGTACCGGGGTCAAGAGTCCCACTGGTTGGGATTTTTCGATCAGGTTTACATATCGATGAATTCTGATGCCTGATTGCCCATCGAATTTGGACTCAGTATTTATGAGAGATTTAATTAGTGATTTGATCACTAATTAACTCAATTTGATTGAGTAATTATTTTTGGATCAAGTCCAACTGAATTGGATTCAGTTGGGTTTGACCCGATTAGGTTAAGAGTTGACCTAATCGTCGAGATGGTTTGGTCCCTGATTTGATCAGGTGTTGGGCATAGTCAATTTTTGATTTGATTAGAATTTTATTGAGCCTAATTAAAACTAATTAAGTTGGATTTAAATTAGTCTAATTGGACCTAACTTATTTGGTTCAATTAGGTTGGTTTAAATAATTAAACCACCTTGACCCAATCTCCATGCGCCACCTCACTTCCATTGCACCCATTTGGATTCATGAGAAGAAACTTCTCATGAATTTTTTTCTCACACCAAGCCCTCTCCATGCCCCACTTTAATGTGCCAAATGGATGGATAAGGATGATTGGTTGGCCATTCAAATTTAAAATAAAGTTTGAATTTGAATGGGCAATCAATCTTTGCACCATATCCCTTTTTTTACGTCCTATTTATTACATGAGAAAAAGTTTCTCATGAAATCACTCCATACACAATTTAAGCCACGCCTCATGCCTTTAGTGGATAAGAGATGAGTTGGTGTCCATTTGAATTCAAAATTTGATTTGAATTCAAATGTGCAATTACTCATCTTTATCCTTTCTTTTGGATAAGACGTTTGACGTTGTTATAAAAGGAGGAAAAGAGTGGGGCATGCAAGAAGAAGATTTTTGGAGAAAAATTTTGGGCATGAGAAGTCTTGTGCGTGAGAAGGAAGTCCATATCCTTCCAAGAGAAAAAGAAAGAAAAAAAAAAGTGGGTGCAAGGTTTTCGGTGAGTTCCCTAGAGTTTTAACCTGGGGTTCGGAAAGTGAGAAAGTGAGCTACGAGTGTCGTGAGCTGACAAAATCTCAGGAAGATCTTCAACATCCTCTCAAGCATGCCTGTTGATGATTCGAAGCATTCAAAGAATCGACAGACATCGATCGAAGGAGTTCGATCGCATCCGCCGTCAAAAGGGCTCTACAACGAGCTAGCACTCGTGAGGAGTCGATCAGACTGGGAGCTTCGTATGGACGATCCACAGAGGTCAGACACACTGTGTGGCTGCATCGTGATGATCAGACTCTCCCGATGGTGATCAGATTGCGGCGATCTACTACCCGCACAAAGGTATTGTGTTCTGAATACATTACAGTAAAGTGTTTACTGTTCGAATTTAAATTTCAAATTTAAATGAATGCATGCTATATATCATATTTAGATCCTAGTATAGGATAAATTTATGTTAATTAATTAGATTAATTAATATTTTTTCACTGTAAAATTATAATTTTGAATAAGTTTTAAAATTATCATTTTACCCCTGCACTGAATTTTCCCCTTAATGGTATCAGAGTGGGTTCTAAGATATGATATATGAATTTGCATGCATAGATTAAGTTGTAATCTAAAAGTTTAAATTTAAAATCTAAAATTCAAAATTTAAAATTTGAATTTTGAAAGTTGTTCGAAATTTAAAATTTAAAAGTTTGAAATTCAAAATTTGAATTTTGAATTTTAAAATTTGAAATTCAAAATTTAAAATTCAAAAAATTGAAATTCAAAATTTAAAATTTGAAATTTGAAATTTGGGTAAAATTTCAAATTTGAAATTCAAAATTTAAAATTCAAAATTTAAAATTCAAAAATTTAAAATTTGAAATTTGTTTGAAATTTGAAATTCAAAATTTGAAATTTGAAATTTAAAATTTAAAATTTAAATTTTAAAATTGGTATATTTAGATATACTTGATCCAAGTAGCAAGTAATCGAATTAGGTTGGTTGCCATGACCGTCTGGTCATAGGAGAAAAGTAGGGTTTAAAGGCCCTCTCCTCCCATTCGATGGGGTCTCCTATGACGGTAGGGGTGCCACTGCAATTATATCCCATGCAGATGAAGTAGCAAAAGAAATTAATTGTAAAGGTTCAATTGTGAAATTTATCATAAATGTGTTAGATTAGATCTAAAGGAATATTCATGATTTATTTTGATTGAGTTATTTTCAGTTATGTAATTAGTAATAGGATTGCTATTTATGAAATGTGCTGATCTATTTGTGAAATGAGTCAACATATTTGGTGAACAGAAAATAAAACCTTTCAAATTTAAAAATTATTTTCGAAATGCCAAACCCTGACCCATCAGCCCAAATACTTAATTAAAAGAATTAAGTGTTGTCTAGTAGGTCTAGAATTGTGAATTAAGACCTAAGACAATTGCATAAACTTGTGGGTCAATGGGTTAGATGGATTAGGTCCATAATTGGGTTAGACCTAAGGTTAGCTTAAAGAAATGGACTAAATTAGAGTAATTGATCAAATCTAATCAAAAGTTGAATTAGATTAGGTCAAGGATACTCTAGACTCAACTTCAATAGTTGTAGTTGAATGGGTCCATGTCTTTAACTAGACCAAGATGGACTTAATTCATGGCTACACGGTGGAACCCTATTTAATAAGTTGATCAAATTAAAACTAATGAACCGGTTGGTGTCTAAGGTAAGTTTGGCATTTTGACAAGTGGTTTTTAAACGAGAGCTACTCGCAGTGATTTGATCTCTGATGAGTTAATGGCTTATCCCCACCACTATCTCACTTACCTGGTCAATCTGGTGAATTAGATTTTGATTAGATCACTTGGTGATTAGGGCTCACCCATATCATTAGGTAAATCAGTTTGACTGATTTAGGTGCTCCTAATGCCAGCTTTAATTAAATCTTTTTTTAATCTGACTTGGTGAAGTCAGTGGGAGGATTGAAATTGGCTGGATATTTTCTTCTCATCTATCCTTTAATAAAATCCTCAAAAATTATTAGGTCCCTAAAAATGATTAAGTTATATTGATAACTAAGTCATAGCCTCCCATTAAGTGAGTGATAATAAGTCCACTAGTTTAATAATCATTGGAGGCCTAAAGGCTTGGTGCTTATTGACTAATGGAATTATCATTCATAAATAATAATTTGGTTTGAGTCTTTCTGATGGTGGTCAGGTTGGCCGGTCAAAGTCGGGCCTGATCATTTATTGGTTCGATTCACCAAATCAAATCATGTTAATGGTTGGACCTAATCAGATTTTTTCAGTAGAGGCCAAAGCCTATTGATTAGGTTCTGGGGCAAAATTAATTACTAGAAGTTGTTTAGAGAAACAACTGATTATGAACCTATCCATAGATGCACATGGATTGACCAACCAAAGTTGGGCTCGTGTGTAGTCTGTGTGGATTCTAGTACCCACTAAGGAATTAAAGTAATTTCTCGAATTGGAGGTTGAGGCTACCAATTCGTAAAAATACTAGGAGAAACTTTAGACTAAAGTCCAAGTCTTTAGTATTTATAATTTATGTACTAATAGAGGTCTGATTTTTCTTTATGCAGCTATGGCCACTACCCTGTCCCTCCGGTCATTATTAGATAATGACAAGCTCATGGGACCTAATTTCGATAGCTGGTATTGAAAATTAAAAATCATCCTTGAGCATGAGTGGATCCTTTATGTAGTAACGGATCCGACACCTGAGGAGCCAGCCCCAAATGTTAGAGGGACGGTCTGAGATACTTATCAGAAGTGGCTCAACGACCACACCACCGTTCGGTGCATTATGCTGGCGGCAATGAATGATGAGTTTAGCTGCAGGTTCGAGAACGTCCAGCCACAGGAGATGCTTCAAATGTTGAACGACTCCTTTGGCATGCCTGACGACGTTGAAAGGCTCAAAACTAGTTGTGCCATTTTCAATGCTCGGATGAGAAATGGAGCCTCAGTCACTGACCATGTACTGTACATGATCGAAATGATTGAGCGCCTAACTAAACTGGGCTTTCCCCTGCATGAGCAGCTCAGTAAGGATGCGATCCTTAATTCATTGTCCAAGTCCTTCCTCCTCTTCCTTACTCATTTTTGGATAACAAAGCCTGCAGTGAACTACCACGGTTTGTTGGGGTTGCTGCAGAACTTTGAGAAGGATCACCAGCTCCATAAAGAGTCGGTGAATGTTGTGGGAGGGTCTTCTTCTGGTCGTCGATCCTTTAAGAAAGGGAAGAAGAAGAACAAGAAGAAAAAGAATAAGAAAGTGCAGCTGCATGCTGGGACGTCTGCACAGGATCAGACCAAGAAGCGCAAGCCCGACCAGAGCCAGGCGGAGTGCTTCTTTTGCAAGACGCAGGGGCACTGAAAGAAGAACTGTCTTCTATACATTGCTTCCTTGGACCCGAACAGGCCGAAGAAGAAGCAAGGTACTTATATGATAACACCTTACAACTTTTTCATTTGTGATACTACTGCCTGGGTATTGGATATCGGAAGCCCTTATCATATGTGCAATTCGATTCAGGGTCTGCAGGTCAGTAGGAGATTTGATGAAGGTGAGAGATTCCTGAACGTTGGAGATGGAAGTAAAGTTCCAGTTCTAGCATTAAGAATCATGAACCTTGTAATCAATTCTCGAAACATAATTCTGAGTGAATGTCACTATTGTCCAAGCTTTTTATTAAATATTATTTCTGTAGGCCTTTTGACCATGAACGGTTATCAATTTTTAATAAAAGAAAATGTTTGCAATATCATTTTGAATGGTGTTACAATGTTTGTTGGACAACTTAATAATGGAATTTACTTTCTATCACAACCTGTTAATGTGGTTCAAACCTTCGATAAATGCCCTAGAATAGATAATGTGTCAGAAGTCTACCTTTGGCACTGTAGGCTAGGTCATATCAATAAGAACAGGATAAACAGGTTGGCTCAAGAAGAAATTTTTGAAGTAGGTGATTGTGAATCACTTCCAACCTGTGAGTCCTGTCTTCTTGATAAAATGACCAAATCACCTTTTACTGAAAAGGATGAGCGAGCCAGTAAACTCTTGGGTTTGGTACATTCTGATGTATGTGGACCCATGAGCTCAAGTGCAAGAGGTGGATATTTCTACCTCATAACCTTCACAGACGACCTATCGAGGTATGGGTATGTCTATTTAATGAAGTATAAATCGAAATCGTTTGAAATATTCAAACTATTCCAAAATGAGGTAGAAAAACAAACTGAAAAGTGTATTAAAACTCTTCGATCTGATCAAGAAGGTGAATACCTTTCCAATGATTTTTTGACATATCTTGGGGAGAATGGGATTCTCTCTCAGTGGACTCCTCCTGGAACACCACAACATAATGGTGTATCTGAAAGGAGGAATCGGACCTTGTTGGATATGGTTCGATCCATGATGGGGTTTGCTGGTCTGCCGATCTCTCTCTGGGGATATGTGCTCGAATCGGCTTGTTACCTTCTAAATAGAGTTCCGAGTAAGTCTGTAACCAAAATGCCATATGAGATATGGATAGGACGTAAGCCAGTACTCTCGCACCTTAGGGTTTGAGGGTGTCCGGCTTATGTTAAACGTTTAATTACAGACAAGCTTGGACCTAGGTCTGACAAGTATAATTTTATAGGGTACCCAAAAGAGACCAAAGGGTATTACTTCTACCTAGCTGATGAGCAAAAAGTGTTTGTCAGCCTTAAGGCAATCTTTTTGAAAAAAGAGTTCCTTGGTGAAGGGACTGTTGCCTCTAAGGTCGAACTTGACAAAGTTCGGCAGGTGGAAAAACCGACACAAATTGCTGAACCTGAACCGGATTTGGTTAGATCAGATCCGGAGCCCATTGTTCAAGCACCCTTAAGGCGATCTGGTAGAGTACCACGTCAACCGGACAGATACTATGGTTTCTTGGTCCAGGATGGCGATCCTATCGAACTTGATGAAAATGATGAGGATCCGATCACCTACATGGATGTAATGCAGAGATCCGACTCTGAGAAATGGCTGAAGGCCATAAAATTCGAAATGGAGTCCATGAAGGTCAACGATGTGTGGACATTGGTTGACCCACCCGAAGGAGTAAAACCCATAGGGTGTTAATGGGTCTTCAAGAGGAAGAGAGGCGCAGACGGAAAGGTGAAAACCTATAAAGCCTGTCTAGTTGCTAAGAGATATCGTCAAT
Organism: Elaeis guineensis; assembly: GCF_000442705.2. Lineage (NCBI taxonomy): Eukaryota > Viridiplantae > Streptophyta > Magnoliopsida > Arecales > Arecaceae > Elaeis > Elaeis guineensis. The sequence goes on along the minus strand of NC_026000.2, from coordinate 41,137,857 downwards.
GTTATGGTATAGACTATGACGAGATATTTTCTCCTATGACAATGCTCAAATCCATTCAGATTATGCTTGCGATAGTTGCCCAGTTGGACTATGAAATCTGGCAGATGGATGTGAAGACAGCTTTCCTAAACGAAGAGCTGGATGAAGAGGTGTATATGATACAACCTGAAGGATTCACATCCACAGATGAGTCTAAGATGTGCAGGCTACAGAGGTCCATTTATGGACTTAAGCAGGCATCACGGAGTTGGAACATACGTTTTGATAAGATGATCAAGACGTATGGCTTCGTTAAGAACGAAGAAGAGCCATGTATTTATAAGTGGGCTAATGGTCCAGTAGTAGTATTTCTTGTATTGTATGTGGATGACATTCTCTTAATCGTGAATGATGTCTCTGCATTACAGAAAATAAAGATTTGACTGTCGTCACAGTTCTCCATGAAGGATCTGGGAGAAGCTTCCTACATCCTAGGGATGAGGATCTATAGGGATAGATCTAAAAGGTTGCTTGGTTTATCTCAGTCCACGTACATTGATACTATGCTAAAGAGGTTCAGCATGGAGAATTTCAAGAAAGGCTATCTTTCGATAGGCCATGAAATTTCTCTCTCGAAGAGGGATTGTCCGACAACACCTCAAGAGAGAGAGAGCATATGGGTAGGATTCCATATGCTTCGACAGTGGGATCTATCATGTACGCCATGACATGTACACGACCAGATGTGGCATACTCACTAGGGGTAGTGAGTAGATACCAATCTGATCCAGGGGAGAATCACTGGAAGGTTGTTAAAACCATCCTGAAGTATTTAAGAAATACTAAGGACCAGTGGCTTGTTTATGGTGAATCGGACTTGAGACTTAAAGGGTTTACAGACTCTAGTTTCCAGTCTGATCATGATGACAGCAAAAGTGTGTCAGGATTTATTTTTACCCTTAATGGTGGGGCTATCTGTTGAAAAAATTTCAAGCAGCACACAGTGGCTGATTCAGTTTACGAGATGGAGTATGTCGCTGCATCAGATGCTGCTAAAGAAGCGATGTGGCTGAGGAAATTCATCACCGAGCTCGGAGTAGCATCCTCCCTTGTTGGTCCAGTTCTGCTCTATGTGATAGCTCTGGAGCCATTGCTCAGGCGAAGGAACCAAAGGCACACCAGCGGACGAAGCATATTCTGCGCCGCTACCATCTCATCCAAAAAATTATGGATCGAGGTGACGTCGATCTTCAGAAGATCGATGGGAAGGAGAACCTGGCTGACCCATTCACTAAAGCCATTGCGGTGAAAAAGTTCGACAACTACAAGTCGAAGATGGGTATTAGATACTACACCGATTGGCTTTAGGCCAAATGGGAGATTGTTGGGAATAGTGTCCCAAAGCCAATCGTCAGCCTGTTGACGGTTGTGCTCATTTTTGTATTTGTACATGAATTATGAATTAATAAAAATTATTTTGATATTTTTTATCATAAAATATTTCATCTTCTAATGAACTCCTATGTTGTGGTGAAGTCCTTAGGACTATTTAGACTCGACAAAGGAGGATTTGTCGTTTAGTCCTTAAATCTGTTCACGACCAAATGATACGTTGTTACCAAGGACGACAACGTTTATCAAGCATAGGTCGTTGTGTGCCATATAGGTTGGTTGTCCTCTTAACCAATGAGTGTGGAGACACTGGTATGGCATACAGGTGAGATATAAGGGTACATCTGCACTGAACGTGACCAACTCCGGAGCTATTTCTGCTGTCAAGATTTGCTCCGATGGAATATGGGTATAAATATCTCTCTGATCTGAGACCGCCACGGTGACTTGCAAGCAACTCATTGCACTTAGGCACTGGACTACCTGAATTTTTAATTCAGTGACGGAAGGCTGCTGGGTGTAGTCAAGTACTTGACTTGTCGGTGCGTGTGTCAAGATGGGATTGACCACTCCAGTTTAGGAGCTGTGTACAGTCATATTTCAATTTAGCAAAACCTTGACCAGGATAGTCCTTCTGAGGAGTCACAGGACTGTTTGAGTTGAGCACGATTCAGATGATCTGATCAGGGTTGACAGTTTAACCCTAAGTCATCTTAAACACAGAGGTCAAAAGGATGAATTATACAGTAACCATATTCACGTAGGTTCTGAGTATTGCGATTGCAATCATTCGACCTATCCAGTCATCGGGTACCATTGCTAGATGGTCACTTCGATTAGTACAGGAATTGGTTCCTGTGCTACCGACTTAGGTTCGAACCTGTAGGGTCACAGGCATTAGAGGTTCTTATCTGATCTGATGGCTGATGTAGAGTCCTACATATTTGGGACTCAGTGATCGAGAATCAGGATTCTCTGATCATGAGTTCCATACATTATGGGTACCGGGGTCAAGAGTCCCACTGGTTGGGATTTTTCGATCAGATTTACATATCGATGAATTCTGATGCTTGATTGCCCATCTGATTTGGACTTAGTATTTATGAGAGGTTTAATTAGTGATTTGATCACTAATTAACTCAATTTTATTGAGTAATTATTTTTGGATCAAGTCCAATTGAATTGGATTCAGTTGGGTTTGACTCGATTAGGTTAAGAGTTGACCTAATCATCGAGATGGTTTGGTCCCTGATTTGATCAGGGGTTGGGCATAGTCAATTCCTGATTTGATTAGGATTTTATTGAACCTAATTAAGCCTAATTAAATTGAGTTTAAATTAGTCTAATTGGACCTAACTTATTTGGTTCAATTAGGTTGGTTTAAATAATTAAACCACCTTGACCCAATCTCCATGCGCCACCTCACTTCCATTGCACCCATTTGGATTCATGAGAAGGAACTTCTCATGAATTTTTTTCTCACGCCAAGCCTTCTCCATGCCCCACTTTAATGTGCCAAATGGATGGATAAGGATGATTGGTTGGCCATTCAAATTTAAAATAAAATTTGAATTTGAATGGGCAATCAATCTTTGCACCTTATCCCTTTTTTTATGCCCTATTTATTACATAAGAAAAGGTTTCTCATGAAATCACTCCATGCATAATTTAAGCCACGCCTCACGCCTTTAGTGGATAAGGGATGGGTTGGTGTCCATTTGAATTCAAAATTTGATTTGAATTCAAATGTGCAATTACTCATTTTTATCCTTTCTTTTGGATAAGACGTTTGACGTTGTTATAAAAGGAGGAGAAGAGTGGGGCGTGCAAGAAGAAGATTTTTGGAGAAAAATTTTGGGCGTGAGAAGTCTTGTGCATGAGAAGGAAGTCCATATCCTTCCAAGAGAAAAAGAAAGAAAAGAAAGAAAAGTGGGTGCAAGGTTTTCGGTGAGTTTCCTAGAGTTTTAGCCTGGGATTCGGGAAGTGAGAAAGTGAGCTACAAGTATCGTGAACCCACAAAATCTCAAAGAGATCTTTAACATCCTCTCAAGCACGTCTGTTGATGATCTAGAGCATCCGAAGAATCGACAGACATCGATCGAAGGAGTTCGATCAACATCCACCGTCAAAAGGGCTTTACAACGAGCTAGCACTCGTGAGGAGTCGATCAGATCGGGAGCTTCATGTGGATGATCCACAGAGGCCAGATACACTGTGTGGCTGCATCACGATGATCAGACTCTCCCGACGATGATCAGATTGCGATGATCTACTACCCACATAAAGGTATTATGTTCTGAACACATTACAGTAAAGTATTTACTGTTCGAATTTGAATTACAGATTTAAATGAATGCATGCTATATATCATATTTAGATCCTAGTGTAGGATAAATTTATATTAATTAATTAGATTAATTAATATTTTTTCACTGTAAAATCATAATTTTAAAAAAGTTTTAAAATTACTATTTTACCCCTGTACTGAATTTTCTCCTTAATCCGATCCATGATGGACTTTGCGAGTCTGCCAATCTTCTTTAGGGGATATGCTCTAGAAACTATCTGGTATATTTTGAATAAAGTGCCGAGCAAGTCTGTCGATAAAATCCCATATAAGATATGGACTGGACATAAGCCGGTGCTCTCACACATTAAGGTCTGAGGGTGTCCAGCTTATGTCAAGTGTTTAAAGACAGATAAGCTTGGATCGAAGTCTGACAGATGTCTATTCATAGGGTATCCAAAGAAAACTAAAGGGTACTACTTCTATCTCATTGTAAAATAAAAGGTGTTTGTCAGCAGTCGGACAGTCTTTTAGAAAAAGAGTTCCTCGGTGAAGGAGCTAATGCCTATAAAATTAAACTTGATGAAGTTCATGAGGTAGAAAGACCGACACACACAGAATTGGATTTGATTGATGAATCGAATTCGGAGTCAGTAGAGGCACCATTAAGGAGATCCAGTAGAGTACCACGTCAGCTAGATAGATACTACAGTTTTTTGATCTAGGACGGTGATCCCATCGAACTTGATGAGAACGATGAGGATCTAATCACCTATATGGAGGCTATGTAAAGGCCCGACTCTCAAAAATATCTTAACATCATGAAATCTGAGATGGAATCCATAGAGATCAATGGTGTATGGACACTAGTTGATCCATCTGAAAGGATAAAACCCATAGGGTGTAAATAGATTTTCAAGAAGAAAAGAGGAGCGGACAGGAAGGTAGAGACCTATAAAGCCTGTTTAGTTGGCAAGGGTTACTGTCGGTATTATGGTATTGATTATGATGAGACGTTCTCTCCTGTGGCAATACTTAAGTCCATCCAGATTATGCTTGCCATTGCTGCACACTTAGATTATGAGATCTGGCAGATGGATGTCAAAACTACTTTTCTTAACGGAGAACTGGAATAAGAGGTGTATATGATACAACCTGAAGAGTTCACATCCATAAATGAGTCAAAAGTGTGTAAGCTGAAAAGATCTATTTATGGACTTAAGCAGGCATCTAGGAGTTGGAACATGTATTTTGATAAGGTGATCAAAATGTATGGCTTCGTTAGGAATGGAGAAGAGCCTTGCGTCTATAAGTGGATTTCTGATTCTGTAGTCATATTCTTTGTGCTATATATAGATGACGTACTATTACTAAAAAATGATATCCTGACTTTACAGAGTGTGAAGCTGTGGTTATCATTATAGTTTTTCATAAAAGATTTGGGAGAAGCATCCTACATCCTTGAGATAAAGATCTATAGGGATAAATCTAGAAGGTTGCTTGGATTGTCCCAATCTACGTACATTGATATCTTGTTGAAGTGATTCAACATGGATAATTTCAAAAAAGGCTATCTTTCGATAGACCATGAAATTACTCTTTCCAAAAAGGATTGTCCGATAACTCCTGAGGAGAGAGAGCGCATGAGTAGAATACCATATGCTTCGACAATGAGATCTATCATGTATGCTATGACATGTACAAGATCGGATGTAGCATATTCACTAGGGGTAGTGAGTAGGTACCAGTCTGATCTAGATAAGAAGTATCGGAAGATTGCGAAAGTAATTCTTAAGTATTTGAGAAATACTAAAGACCAATGGCTTATCTATGGAGATACTGACTTGAAACTTGTGGGATATACTGATTTTAGTTTTCAGTCAGATTGTGATGACAGCAGAAGTATGTCAGGCTACATATTTACCTTGAATGGAGGAGCTATTTGCTGAAAGAGTTTCAAGCAATATACTGTGGTCGATTCTGTATGCGAAGCAGAATACATTACTGCATCGGATGCTGCAAAGGAGGTGGTATGGTTGCGAAAGTTCATCATCGAGCTGGAAGTTACACCTTCTATTGATGGCCCTGTTCTGTTGTACTGTGACAGCTCCAGTGCCATAGCTCAGGTGAAAAAACTCAAGTCGTACCATCACACCAAGCATGTTTTGTGCCGTTATCACCTGGTGCGAGAGATCGTGAATCGAAGTGACGTCGAACTTCAGAAGATTGACAGAAAGGAGAATCTAGCCGACCCCTTTACTAAAGCTCTCGGGATCAAAGAGTTTGATGACTTCAAATGGAAGATAGGTATAAGATACTACCCCGATTGGCTTTAGTCCAAGTGGAAGTTATTGAAAATTGTATCCTAAAATCAATCGTATGATGATTAAGTTCATCCTTATATATGAATTATTGATTATTGAATAAAAATTATTCTGATATTTTTTTATCACAAAGTGACATCTTCCTTAAACTCTTATACTGTGATGAAGTCCTTAGAACTATGCTAGTGTACGATAAAAAAAAAATTTATCGTATAGTTCTTAAACATGTTCGCGACCAAATGATACGTCATTACAGAATGATAACGTTTATCGAGTGGAGGTCATTATGTGCCATATGGATTGATTGTCCTCTTAACCAAAGAGTGTGGTGACACTGGTATGGCATATAGATGAGATGTAGGGGTACATTATCACTGAATAAGGGACTCACCTGCTGAGTGTTCTGCTGTCAAGAGCTACTCACGAAATATATGAATATAAGTGTCCTTCAGAAATGAGATCACCAAAGTGACTTGCAAGTAACTCACTATACTTTGGTGCCGGACTATCTGGATTTCTAATGCAGTGATGGAAGCTACTGGGTATAGTCAAATACTTACGAAGTCTGTGTGTGGATCAAGATGGAATTGATCTCTTTGGATTATTGGAGTTAATGTATTTCCGTATTTCAATTTAGCAAAGCCCTGGCTAGGGTAATCCATAAGATGAATTTGAAAGGTTGAAATACAATGTGGATGAAGCAATCTCGGTTGACAGTTAACCTGAGACCATCCTAGAGCATTCTGGGTCAAAAGGATGAATTATGTGGTAATCATGTGTATAGGTTCTAAAATATTTTTTTGTGATAATTTGACCTATCTGGATGTCAAAAATCATTGCTAGATGGTATCTCGATTAGTACAGAAATTGGTTCCTGTGCTACTAGCTTAGTGTTTGAACCTATGGAGTCACGTACCCAAGTCAGACAATGTAGGAAGAAATTGACCTATGTTTATATATCCAATTTGAAAATACCTGACTTGATTGAACATATAAGCTAACTTGATTGAGAATTAAGTTATGGGTCAAATGGGATTGAAGAGTTGACTGTTTAGTTAGCACTACACATGAGATTCAGGTTCGATTTTGGGGATGAACGGTTTCTGATTCATGATCCATGGAGCATATGAGAGATTGAATTTAAGTACTAATTAATTTCAGATTAGATCTGAATTAATTGAGCTTAATTAGATCCAAAATTCAAATTAGACTTAGTATAAAAGTTCTAAAGAGTTTAGGATTGACAGCCTTTCAAAATTATTTCGAACCAGCTTCAAATTGGATTCAAATCGGATCCATTTTGATGAGATATGAGAATTTCTACTTGCACTAGGATTCTCCTCTCATGTGGGCCGACCAACATCTGAAATGGTGCTAGTTTGGGGCATCCCATGTGGGTGAGGGAGTGGGTGCAAATTGGTTATCATAAGTGATGGCAATTCTATCTCATGTAGGAATCCTTCTTTCATGAGTATTAGACTAATTCAAATTAGATTTGAGTTAAGACTCCTATACTTATTGGGTCATGAAAATTATCTATAAATTGAGAGGGTCTCTACCTATGGATGCATAGCAAACAAATCAGATTGAGAGAAGAGAGAAAGAGAGAGAGAGGTCCCTACTTCTCCTTGGCATCTCCCCTTGTTGCCGCCCCTTCTCTCTTAGGCATGGGCTCTCTTTAGGCATCCCACCTGCTAGTGTGAGGTGTAACACCAGCACATCTCCTCCCTCGTTTGATTGGATTGTGAAGTCGATTGGATCGGAGTTCATCCTTCTTTCCTGCAGTGTCTGACGTGCATGCAAAGTAGAGGGTCTGCACATCCAGGCCTCCGTGAAGGTTTAATTCAGATTAATTGAGATTTGATCTCTAGTTCTACTGCTAATCAGATAAGAATTTGATCCTTATTCATATAGATTAATAGAAGAATTTTTAGATGCAACTTAGACCTTCTGAAGAGAAACAGTTTTTCTTCCCTTCAATAATCCCAATGCCTGATGCTTTTGCTGGAAGTTGCTTGTCTGTGTCCAGAGAACTATCACAATGGGTCAAACCAATCTTTTGGCTTCAAGATGGTTGCTTCCAAAACTCATGGGGTCTGGTAAAGAAAATGATATGAATTGATAGTTTCATCGTCTAACTTATCAATATGGAAGAAATGGATCAACAGAAATAGTTCTTCCCAAGCCTGCTATTTATCTGTCATTAGGGAGGCAATGTTTGTCCATAAGCAGCAAGTTGCTGAAGATGATACTTTTGCTGGTGCAAGTTGCATTATGTTTCTGGTATCAGAAAGCATTCCATGGGAAATTCAAAGGATTTGGCTTCATAACCTTTTAATGTCTGTACCTTCTGGATCGAACCTACCTCTTTTGATAGTAGTTGGTGATGCGCACAAAGAAGAGACTGCTGATCCTTCAGCCACAATAATTAAGAGACTCAGTCTTCATGATGCAGACAAAACAAGGGTAAACTTGTTTTCAGTTGTTTTACCCCAAGAGCATTTTAATGGTTTCTTGGATGATGATAAATTGAGAGAGGGTCTACAATGGCTGGCAAACTGTTCACCTCTACAACCTTCTCCACTTCTGGTGGAGTCCCATGAACTGGTCTTGAGCTATTTGAGATGTTCATTGAGGCTTCTTGACAATTATAGTGCCTGTGAAATAGGTCCAGACTGTTGCATCTTAGCTTTCAATAAAGCTCTCGACCAACTGGTGGAGGAAATTCTGACTGCAGCATCCATGAACCCAATCTGTTGGCCTTGTCTTGAAGTTGATCTGCTAGAGAAATCGAGCGGAGAGAGAATGATAGCAGACATGCTCCTACCAATCAGTGGTTGGAGCTCGCCTGCAAGAACTGAGCGACTCACTAGAGCAATAAAGGGTTGCAAACTTCCAAATTTTTCCTACGACCTATCTTTTTTGAGCCAAGGTTCCCATATGGGTTCACAGATTCCAAATCAGAAGTTAGCCTTTGAAGATTGCTTGATCAAGTATCTTACACAGTCATGTCAATTGTTGGATTGGAATCTAGCTGCTAGGCCAGTGTAATGGTACAGAAGGATGCAGGTCTTGAGCTACGTGGTTCATGTTATTACATTATTCCAAGATGGTTTACAATTTTCAGGCGGATCTACAATTGGCGATTGTTGAATTAGACATCTGGGGAGGCCTCAGTTACTTATGTATTGGATCCTTCCATTATGGATTCCCTCCGATACAGGCATGCAGTATTTTGAGAGCAGATTTAATTCTGAATGGCAACAAGCACTGCATTATGTTCCGAATGAAGTGCCCTTTGATGAACATTTTGAAATCTGCTGTAGGGCATTTGTAAAGCAACCCTCATCAGTTCACATGCCTGCATGTTCGCCCCCAGTGGTCGCCCTTGATGATGGTTGTGATGCTGAAAGTAGGAAAACTGATGGTGATCTCAGAGGCAGTAACTTTGCTGGTGATTACTCCCTAGAAAAAAGGGATACAAGTAAGGAGAAGGTAGCTGCATCTTTGTCTGTAAATAACAACAAGTTGACCATGTTATAGGCGCAATGTAACCGTTTGCAAGACATGATAGATGAGGAACTCGCTATTTGTTTTTGAATCCCATCCGTGGGCTTTTTATTCAATATAATATAATGTTTTATTGTTATCATGTCCATTTCTCTTGCTTTCCTATTAGTTGATCTTCCCTGAAATGCCATTAGTGCAGTATAATCAGTTCTTCAAATCTTCACCACAGAAAAGTACTGACTTGTTCAGATGTGCAGCATTCTTGAAATACTTTCGGGAGATGATAGAGCCCTCCTTGGCTCGTTTGTGGCTATAATGGTTGTGTGTCAGAATGTCTGAGATCAAACAAATGGTTTAAAAGCCAAGTAGAAGGGATAGCTGAATTGCTAGGTATGGTGCTGTAAATACCATCTAAATGATGTTGCCCCCCCCCCCACCAAAATAAAAAACCTGTTTAAATGGTAAAGCTCATGCGCAACATTCCCTTTTTTTTCTATTCTAGTATTTCAACTACCGAACTTGGAGTTTGCTTTAAAATGATGTTAGATGTTGAGATCTTACTTTGTATGTTGTGCTATGCTCTGAAACCCCTTCTCTCGAGTACTGCTACAGCACTGGTACCAAATATTTCTTGAGGGCTTTGGTGTTCATTTCTTTTGTTTTCAGCTTCTTTCTCTGCTTATTTATCAATGCCATGGTCGTTTTGCATTAGATTTCTGATTCTTAAATTTCCATTCACCATTTGTGGTGATCTCATTTCCAAGATTGATTCCTAAGCCCTGTAGGCCATATTGCATTAGTTGTATAATTAGATAATATAGATTGTTTGGAGTTGACATTGTTAGTTCTCATTATTATTAGTTATTGTTTTAGTTTCTTTCATTAGATATCATTCCAAGATTCTGAAGTTGCATTCAAGTGGTCTGCATTCTTTAGTTCTACGTAGATTTCTTTTTTGTTTAAACACGTGTTGTTTTTAGTAGGTTTAAGTTTTGCATTATAAGAATAAACTAGAATATGAGTTTTGGACATTATTCCTTCTTTCATAGCTTAATGTTTTCCATCTTATATTATTGTTGTTGCAATGAATGGATTTTTTGGCATTGGGTCAAGTTTTTTCCCCATGTTTCGATTTTAGCGGGAGAGTTTTTTTCTCTT
>NC_026000.2:41099738-41127107 GCF_000442705.2 Elaeis guineensis | reverse complement strand
TGGATAGCTGCCCATCTAGACTATGAAATCTGACAGATGGATGTGAAGACAGCTTTCCTAAATGGAGAGCTGGACGAAGAGGTGTATATGATACAATCTGAAGGGTTCACATCCACAGATGAGTCTAAGGTATGCAAGCTACAAAGATCCATTTATGGACTTAAGTAGGCATCTGAGAGTTGGAACATACGTTTTGATAGGACAATCAAAACGTATGGCTTCGTTAAGAACAGAGAAGAGCCCTGCATTTATAAGTGGGCTAATGGTCCAGTAGTAGTATTTCTTGTATTGTATATGGATGACATTCTCTTAATCGAAAATGATGTCCCTGCATTACAGGGCATAAAGATTTGGCTATCATCATAGTTCTCCATGAAGGATCTGGGAGAAGCTTCCTACATCCTAGGGAGGAGGATCTATAGGGATAGATCCAAAAGGTTGCTTGGCTTATCCCAATCCACGTACATTGATACTATGCTGAAAAGGTTCAGCATGGAGAATTTCAAGAAAGACTATCTACCGATAGGCCATGAAATTTTTCTCTCGAAAAGGGATTGTCCGACAATACCTCAAGAGAGAGAGCGTATGGGTAGAATTCTGTATGCTTTGGCAGTGGGATCTATCATGTACGCCATAACATGTACACGACCAGATGTGGCATACTCACTAGGGGTAGTGAGTAGATACCAATCTGATCCAGGGGAGAATCACTGGAAGGTTGTTAAAACCATCCTGAAGTATTTAAGAAATACTAAAGACCAGTGGCTTGTATATGATGAATCGAACTTGAGACTTATAGGGTTTACAGACTCTAGTTTCCAGTCTGATCGCGATGACAGCAAGAGTGTGTCAGGATTTATTTTTACCCTTATGGTGGGGCTGTCTGCTGGAAGAGTTTCAAGCAGCACACTGTGGCTGATTCAGTATGCGAGGCAGAGTATATTGCTGCATCAGATGCTGCCAAAGAAGCGGTGTGACTGAGAAAATTTATCACCGAGCTCGGAGTAGCACCCTCCCTTGTTGGTCCAGTTTTGCTCTACTGTGACAGCTCTAGAGCCATTGCTCAGGCGAAGGAACCGAAGGCACACCAGCGGACGAAGCATATTCTGCGCTGCTACCATCTCATCTAGGAGATCGTGGATCGAGGTGACGTCGACCTTCAGAAGATCGACGGGAAGGAGAACCTGACCGACCCATTCACTAAAGCCATTGCGGTGAAGGAGTTCAACGACTATAAGTCGAAGATGGGTATTAGATACTGCACCGATTGGCTTTAGGCCAAGTGGGAGATTGTTGGGAATAGTGTCCCAAAGCCAATCGTCAGTCTGTTGACGGTTGTGCTCCTTTTGTATTAGTACATGAATTATAAATAAATAAAAATTATTTTGATATTTTTTCATCATAAATATTTCATCTCCTAATGAACTCCTGTGTTGTGGTGAAGTTCTTAGGACTATTTAGACTCGACAAAGGAGGATTTATCGCTTAGTCCTTAAATCTGTTCGCAACCAAATGATACGTTGTTACCAAGGACGACAACGTTTATCGAGCATAGGTCGTTGTGTGCCATATGGGTTGGTTGTCCTCATAACCAAGGAGTGTGGAGACACTGGTATGGCATACAGGTGAGATGTAATGGTACATCTGCGCTGAACGTGACCGACTCCGGAGCTATTTCTGCTGTCAAGATTTACTCCGATGGGATATGGGTATAAATGTCCCTCCGACTTGAGACCGCCATGGTGACTTGCAAGCAACTCACTGCACTTAGGCACTGGACTACCTGAATTTCTAATTCAGTGATGGAAGACTGCTAGGTGTAGTCAAGTACTTGACTTGTCGGTGCGTGTGTTAAGATGGGATTGACCACTCTAGTTTAGGAGCTGTGTACAGTCGTGTTTCAATTTAGCAAAACCTTAGCCAGGGTAGTCCTAGTGAGAAGTCACAGGACTAATTGAGTTAAGCACGATTCGGATAATCTCATCAGGGTTGATAGTTTAACCCTGAGTCATCCTAAACACAGGGGTCAAAAAGGATGAATTATACGGTAACCATATTCACGTAGGTTCTGAATGTTGCGATTGCGACTATTCGACCTATCCGATCATCGGGTACCATTGCTAGATGATCACTTCGATTAGTACAGAAATTAGTTCCTGTGCTACCGGTTTAGGTTCGAACCTGTGGGGTCACACACATTAGAGGTTCCTTTCTGATCTGATGGCTGATTATGAGTCTTATGTGTCTGAAACTCTATGATTGAGAATTAGGATTCTCTGATCATGAGTTTCACATATTTTGGGTATCGGGGTCAAAATTTTGAATTTCAAATTTTGAATTTGAAATTTGAACTCTTTGATCAGGGTTTCATATCGATGGTCTCTGATGCCTAATTGCCCATCGGATTTGGACTCAATATTTATGAGAGGTTTTATTAGTGATTTGATCACTAATTAACTCAATTTGATTGAGTAATTATTTTTGGATCTAATCCAATTGAATTGCATTCAGTTGGGTTTGACCCGATTAGGTTAAGAGTTGACCTAATCGTCGAGATGGTTTGGTCCCTGATTTGATCAGGGGTTGGGCTTAGTCAATTTTTGATTTGATTAGGATTTTATTGAGCTTAATTAAGTCTAATTAAGTTGGGTTTAATTTAGTCTAATTGTGCTTAACCTATTTTGATTAGGTTGGTTCAATTAAGATCAAAACCACCATTTGAATTTGAATCCCTGCACCACCTTAAATCTCTGCGCCCATTTGAATTCACGAGAAGAAACTTCTCATGAATTTTCTCCCACGCAAAGCTCTCTCACGCCCACTTTTGTGCACCATATGGATGGATAAAGCTGATTAGTTAACCATTCAAATTCAAAGCGTGTTTAAATTTGAATGGATAACTTATCTCTTTTGCCTTCAAGCTTATCCATCTAGTGCGCCACATAATTCACACGAGAAAGAGTTTCTCCTGAAACCTTTCCATGCACAAAGAGTCCACGCCCTTCTCTTGTCACGCCATAAGTGGATAGGGATGAGTTGGTTTTAGTTTGAATTCAAATTTGATTTGAATTCAAATGTGTAACCACTTGTCTTTATCCTCTCACGCGGATAAGACACGTTTTGAACTGTTTTAAAAGAGATAGGGAGCTGGGGCATGCGAAGAAAAATTTTGAGAAAGAAAGTGGGGCGTGAGGAAGCCTTGTGCGTGAGGTGAAGGTCCAAAACCTTCCGAGAGAAAAAGAAAGAAAAGAAAGAAAATTGGGTGCAGGATTTTTGGTGTGTACCCTAGGGTTTCTACCTCGGATTCGGGAAGTGAGATTTGTGTGCCACGAGTGTCGTGAGTCCACCAAATTTTTGGGAGAGATCCATCAGCCTCTCAACCAATCGTGCAAATGATTCAGAGCATCCAAGGAGTTCGCACACATTGATCGAAGGAGTTCGATCAACATCAGCCATCAAAAAGATGAAATCACGAACTAGCATTTGTGAGGAACCGATTAGATGGGAGCTTCGTGTGGATGATCCGCATAGGCCAGACACTAGTATGGCTGTGATGTGATGATCAAATCCCCCCGATGATGATCAAATTACGGTGATCGACTATCTGCAAAAGGTGATGTGTTCTGAACACAGTACAGTAAAAAGTTTACTGTTTCAAATTTGAATTTCAAATTTAAATGCATGCTATTGTATCATATTTAGATCGTAGTGTAAGATTAATTAGTATTAATTAATGAGATTAATTAATAATTCTACTGTAAAATAATAATTTTAAAAAATTTTAAAATTATCATTTTGCCCCTGCACTGAATTTTCGCTACAGTCGGAGCATCTACGGACTTAGTGACACCCTCAATCCCCTCATCTGGATATGCGGATGGCCTTGAAAAAAAAGTATCATACTCATTAGCCAACTGGTACCCAATGATGTCATCTACGACATGTAGAAAGAAGAAGGTCCTGCCATCTGTGGATCAAGTGATGACATCTGCGGCATATACGATGATGGCATATGTGAAACATATGGTGACGGCATATATCTCATATGTGGCACATCGGTTGCTCCATACCAAGGTACACAGCTATCTGGATCAACGTCAATCATCACTAATGTTCTCGAACTTGTTCTTTCTATCTCACGAAGTATGTGGATCCGCTTGTCCTCATCAGCCGTAGATAAAGCATGACGAGCGTCGAACATAAGACCTGACATAGAATCAGTCTACATAATAAAAATAAAATTAGTAATATATTGTAAAATATAAAATAAAAATATAACAAAAGTATATAAAATATTTTTTAATTTTAATTATTAAAAATAAAGATATTGATATATTAGTCTGAACATCTTCATCATCATTCTCATCTTCACCACCATCATCATTACTACTACTGTCCTCATCCATTTAATAGTCTTCATCTCCGCTTTCATCTGACTCAAAGCCTAGATTATCAGAATTTATTCCACCGACTACCCAGTCGTCTCCCACACTTACCACTACTTCTAGCAAAGGAGAAATCACCATAACAGAAGACACAGAAAAAGTCACCATAGGACTTCGAATAATTGGACAACTAGGGCCGATAGTAATAAAATGTTATTCTGCAAATATGGCCTCAACACTATCGGTTTGCACCATAGGAGTTACGAAAGGTGAGGAAGGCCCAATAATATTGTCCGCTTGAGTTAAAAGCTGATTATAGTATCCAAAGCTCGATACATCTTTCTTTTCAATATATAATTTTAAAAATCGACATTCTGAATATTTCAAAAGAAAGGTCAGCATTTCTTCGACATCTTCATCATCATCAATTGAAACTAAAATATACTTGCTCTGCATTAACTGTCCCGACGATTAGGAGATTTTTATTTCAATTTTATTTCATATTTTTCTTTGTCTACAGGAATACTGCTGTATAAATGGTCCAATAATTCTTGACGTGATAATGATGAAGATACTTTAATTATCTGGTTTGCAGGGTGACTGTACTGCACACTAGTTTCATCATTCTGTATCATACCATCATAATACAATAGTACACGAATCCGAGTACTGGCCATTTTCTCAAAAAAATCTATGACAAAATCAAAATCAAAAAATTTAGTGTTACTAATTATTTTATCGTTTCAAAAGATTTACATGATAAATGCATCATATCATCAACAAATAGGTACAGATAAATCCTATTCCATTCGATAATTGCATTAATTTTATAGATTAATTATATTAATCAAACGATACACAATAATGATCGAAAAAAATTTTGACAGTATTTTTTCTTAGTTTTCTCCATACGACTGAAAATGTGTGAGGAGAACTAAAGAAAAATACTGTCTGAAATTTCTCTCGAACCCTCTACATATCGTTTGAATAATATAATTACCTATAGAATCAAATACAATTCCCAAACTATCTAAATTGGATAATTAATTATCCAATGTATATATTTTATGGTATCCATACAAAAATATATAATCAAATATATATCTTATATGGATATCGTAGAATATCCTATATTGATCAACTAACAGGTCTACGGTTCCATGAAATACAATATATTTTAAAATTATTAAATTAGGATCGAATCAAATTTTAAAACAAATATGAATCTAATGAGAAAAAAATAAAAAATAAAAAATAATGAGATAAAAATAAAAAATAAAAAGATCGAAATAGAAGAGCACCGCAGGGCCGCATGGACCGCCACCGAGGGCCACCGTCGGGCCGCGTGGGGCCATCGTCAAGGGCCCGCCGCCTGGGACCCACCGTCGAGGGCTCGTCGCGGGGCCATCTGGGGCCCGCCATCAAGTCGCGTGGGCCCGCCACCGGGGGCTCGCCGTCGGGCCACGCGGGCCTATCGCCGGGGGCCTGCAGGGGGCTCGCCACCGGGGGTCCGCTGCGGGGCCTGTCATCGGGGGGCCGTCGTGGGGCCACCGTCGGGTGGGGATGGGGCGGGGTGGCCAGCCAAGGGAAGGGAAGGGGTGGGCGGCCGGCCAAGGAAAGGGGAGGGGCGAGGCGGCCGCCGCCGGCCCACCGGCGGACCAACGAAATGGGGGGGCGCACGGGCCCGCCGCCGGTCGGTTGTCGTCGATGGGCCAAGGAAAAAGAGAGAGAGAGAGGAAGAGAGAAGGAAGAGGGAGAGAGAGAGGAAGAGGAAAGAGAGAGGGCGGCCGGCCAAGGGAAGGGGAGGGGCGGGGTGGCCGCCGTTGGCCCACCGATGGACCAACCACATGGGGGGCGCGGGCCCGCCGCTGACCATCTGTCGCCGGTGGGCCAAGGAAAAAGAGGGGGAGAGAGAGAGAGGAAGAGGGAGAGAAGAGGGAGAGAGAGAGGAAGAGGAAAGAGAGAAGAGGGAGCTCATCACCGTCGGGAGCTCGCCACCGTGCCGCCATGCTGCCGGAGAGGAGAAGGAAGAGGTGGAGAAGAGGGAGACACCGGAGAAGAGGGAGGGTTTTTTTTTTCGATCTTAAGCTACAAAAGCACCAAAAGAAATGGAGTTTTCAAAAACATCATTTTCTTTGATATTTTTATTTTTTATTTTTTATTTTTTTCTTTTTATGATATTTTTAATTTTTTTAATTATTTTTACATGATTTTTAATAAAAAAATTAATTTAAAATGAAGATAGTAATTTGAAATAATAATTTTTATTAATTAAAGTTAAAATTTTTATTTTTTTAAATTTAAAATTATAATTTTTATTTTTTCCTCATTTTTCCTCCTTCTTTCACTTTTTTATGGTATTTTTTATTTTTTTTAATTTTTTTGGAATTCAAATTAAAATTTTTATTTTTTTATAATTTAAAATTTTAATTTTAATTTTTTTTCATTTTTACCCTTTTTATCTGCTTTTATGACATTTTTTTAGGTATTTTTTTCCTTTGTTTGAAATATTTTTTAAAAAAATTTAATTTTAAATGAGGAAAGTAATTTGAAATGATATTTTTTATTTGAATTAAAATTAAAATTTTTAATTTTTAAAATTTTAAATTATAATTTTTATTTTTTTTTCATTTTTTCTCATTTTTTTCCTTTTTATGATATTTTTTATTTTTTTAATTTTTTAAGATATTTTTTTAAGATATTTTTTTAAAAAAATTAATTTGAAATGGGGAAAGTAATTTAAAATGATATTTTTTATTTGAATTAAATTTAGAATTTTTATTTTTTTTAAATTTAAAATTATAATTTTTATTTTTTTTCTCATTTTTTTCTTCTTTTATGGTATTTTTTATTTTTTTATTTTTTAAGGTATTTTTTGGGATATTTTTTTAAAAAAATTAATTTGAAAAGGGGATTGTAATTTAAAATGATGATTTTTATTTGAATTAAAATTAAAATTTTTATTTTCTTAAAATTTAGAATTACAATTTTTATTTTTTTCAATTCTTTTCTCTTTTTTTATGGTATTTTTTATTTTTTTTACATTAATTTTTTTTAAAATATTTTTTTAAAAAGATAATTTGAAATGAGGATACTAATTTGAAATGATGATTTTTATTTGAATCAAAATTATAATATTTATATTTTTAAAAATTTAAAATTATAATTTTTATTTTTTTAATTTTTTTTAAAAAATTAATAATTAAACTTGCCACTTGAAATGGCGTTTTTGAAAATGCCATTTCAATTGGTATTTTCAAAAATACCATTTCAAATGGCGTTTAGAAAAACGTCATTTGAAATGATGATTTTAATTTTAATTTTTTTATGGTCCACATGGAAAAAAGATGGAAAAGAGATGGTGATGTAGACACTATAAAATGTCATTCATAAGATTTATATTAATTTAATAAATAAATTAAAAATTATATTATTTTTATAAATAGTTTTTTTTAAATTATTTAGATAAAGGACTCGGTCAATTCTCTTATTTTCAAGACAGTTGACGTAGTCGGCAGAGGAATTGGTCTCTGATGTCTTTTCCGAGTTACATTGGGAACTTATGGGTACAATGCGTCATGCGTGTGGCTCAAATAGTGGATACCACTGTAAAATTTGCAACCATCGCATCTGCCAGGGGTGTGAAAAAAGGGATGGTTCTTTTGCCCTGGATGGTGAATAACTGGTGGGGTGCTGTAAATCCCGTCTGGAGAAGTATGCCAAAGAGTCATTACTAATGGCCGGTTTGAGTTCTCACGCCACTCCTCTGGGAAGTGCTGTGATCTCTCTGTTAAGCTATGGGAGTTGTTTTTCAAGCTTTGGTAACTGGCTCTTTGTTACCTCATTTTACCTTTTGGATGTTCTCTAACTTAACCTCTTGTAAAACATTTGGCATTTTTTCCCCTTTCCAAATTTCTTCTCTTTAAAGCATTTAACATTCTTTCCCCTTTCCAAATTTCTTCTCTTTTCAGGTGATTTGCCTGCTGATGTGAGTTCACAAATCAGGTGTGTAATAATTTTAATCTGCATCTTGTTCTATAAAAATTATGTAGTCTTATTTCTTGTTGTACTACATTCTGTAAGCATGACATGATTTAAGGTTTATTTTAGGCACTTAGAATGAGATCATGCGAACTTTATGCAACCCTTTTGGTACATGAGAAATGCTTTAAAGGATCCGGTTCTAACAATGTGAGACAAAGCATCCAACACTGATTTCTTGTCTTTCTAAATTATTCTGCTTCCATTGTTTGGCCTAGTCATTCTTGTATGAATGAATTTTCATGTTCTTATGGTGAGAGCAACCGATGATGACGAGATCCATTATCGTGGATACAATAATTGTACTCTTATTGTTTTGTTGGTTGACACATGTATTGGTGGCTGACACATGGCCGTTTATGGGTTATCAGATTGGTGGGATTCTCTGGATACTGGTCACAGCATCCAGACCTACGATTTACCGAGCAATTAGAAGGTCAAGGAAATGGAAATTCATTTAAAGATATAGATGTTCAGCCTTCTTATGCTGAGGCCCAGGTAGATGGATCGAGAATTCCTATGCCAGCGGAAAGAAAAGATTCATCCCTTAAATTAGCGTCAGAGGGTCATGGAGATGGTAGCGGTGAGAATTCTTGAGTTTACTGTTGAGGCTCACTCCTCGAGAACTGGTAATCATACACGTGGGACAGAGTTTGCTGGCAACAGAAGTAGTCTACCATTCTTATCCAGTTTCAAAAAAGATTCCCTAATCTGGAAACCACCTCAACCAGAACATGTGGAAGATGACGTGGATAGTGCTGTTAGTTACGATGACGACGACGACAGTAATGAAATAAAATGAGCCCAATCAAGTTTTTTGAGCAGTTTTAATGAAAAAAATGGGAATGCTTCCGGTTATAAAGAAGAGCGGCAAAAGGCAATGCTGAAAGCAATTAATGGGCAGTTCAAAATTATTGAAAGTACATTTTTGGCCTCTAAGAGCTTTTCTTTTTGTGGCATAGAGGGTGGTGAGAGTTGGTTTGACATTGTGGCATCACTATCATGGGAAGCTGCCTTGCTTGTCAAGCCTGCGTTGGATGTATGCCTTGAACATCATGTTGATCAATATTTATAAATTTTTTAAAAATATAATTTATATTATTAATTTTTATATTAATAAAATTTAAATTTTTATTTATTTATATTTAAATTTATTGTATCTGTAAATCATCTATTGAGTTAAAGGATATAATAATACATATTCTCAAAAATTGAGAATTTGAAACGTATGTTATTATTAGTTAACTCATAAATTACTTCCGATCTTAGGATCATCATAAAGATGGTGATTGATCTGAAAAGATTGATGCATGATTATTTCTTTAGGATAGATGAATCTTCAATTTACAGTGAAAAGATACCAAAGTGAAAGTGTAAGTGCTTGTTCGGAACAAGAGTACTGAGTGTGACCAATCACGAGTAATAATTAGGATACCTACCTTCTCATCAATGACATACTTTAGCTGCAGTAGTGTGTTTAGTTTTCTGATCTGAGGTGCATCGATCGTTTACCTTGAGAGTGCTATAGTTTGACTACACCATAACTCGATCTCCTAGCCATATGGAGCTTTGAGGTTCACCACCAAATGATACGCTATTACTAAGATGATAGTGATTATCAAGTATAGATCGTTGTATGTCATATGCATTGATTTTCTCGTAATCAAGTGGTGTGGAGATACTGGTATGGCATACAAGTAAAATATTGAAGTATATCTTATTAAACGTGATCAATTGTTGAGCACTCTGCTGTCAAGAGTAGCTCGCGAACGATATGAGTATAAGTGTCCTTCCGATCTGAGATCATCACGGTGACTTACAAGCAACTCACTATGCTTTGGTGCCAGACTATCTGAATTTTTAATTCAGTGACGGAAGATTTCTAGATACAATCAAGTACTTGTGAAGTTGGTGTGTGAGTCAAGATGGAATTGACCCCTTCGAATAAGTAGGAGTTAATGCATCAATATGTTTCAATTCAGTAAAATCTTGGCTAGAATAATCCATATGATGGATTTGAAAGGTTGAGACACAATGTAGCTGACTATTCCAGGTTTCACAGTGAAATCCCAAGTCACCTTGAGCATTAGGATCAAAAGGATGAATTATATGGTAACTATATGCCAATAAGTTTATGAATGATGCTTTACAATCTTTCGACCTATCCAGATGTCAGGTATCATTGCTAGATGGTCATTTTGATTGGTATAAAAAATTTATTCTTATACTACCGACTTAGGTTTGAATCTATAGGGTCACACTCAAAAAAGTTTTCGACTGATCTTGTGGCTGATCAACGATTGAAAATCATTCTAGAGTTTAATCGTCAATTCGATTGATGATTAACCTTATGCAAAAGTTGTAATAAATTAATTCATTAATTATTGATGAATTATAAGAAGATTGATTAGTGATTAGATTGCTAATTAGCTTAATTTGATTGAGTATTAAAATTTAGATTAAATCTAATTGAATTAGATTCAATTTGGTTTGACCCGATTAGGTTATGAGATGACATAATCACTAAGGGTGTTCGATTTTTGATTCGAGCTCGATTAATTTTTAATTTGATTAAAATTTAATCAAAACTATTTGTTACCTAATTAGATTAGATAATCTAATTAGATCTAACTTAATTTGATTGGATCAAGAACTTAATAAGAAATGAATTCGAATGCAAATTCGAACAGAACAAGAAAACTCCTTGCACCACCTTTCATTTCACCTTTCACTTTTTTACATGTGAAAGTAGTTTTTATGTGAAATTTCTCTCACCTAGAAGGTATGTAATGCCTTCTTCTGATCCTTTTTAGATTAGAATTTGGTTGGTTTAAGTTTGAGTTTTGAATTGGTTTGAAATGAAACTTAAACCTAAAGTCCAAGATTGGAAGGACTCTTCCTTGCCGCCGACCATCTTTCTTATCATGCCAAAATAACTTTTTATATGGAGTTTTTGCATCCATTTGAGGTTTGTCACCCATCTTTCTGATTTGAATTGGTGATAAGATCAAATTTTGTTTGAATCAGAACCAAAACAATCAAACTCTATCCTTATCTTGATGGGATGCCACCTTAAGAAGGCATATTTTTTTGTGCACCCCATCAAGTGAGTTTTTGATATGAGAGAACCTTAGAGAGGGTGTGAAAAATCAAAGAGAGAAGTGGGCATCCATGCATGAGAAAATGAGGAAGAAGGTTCCTCTTTGGGCATGAGATCTAGGGTGGGCTTCTAGGGTTTTCTAGTTCTAGCTTTGTGAGAGAAAAATGTAAAAGAGTTTTGTTCTTTTTCTTCCACACCATCTCCTCTTTGAAAAGCTCCATCTTCTGATCTGAAGATATCTATTCGATCTGAAGAAAGAAGTCATCTTCAGCCATCCAGAGTCTTCAATGCGAGCTAGCACTCTCAAAAAGGATGATCTGTTTGGGGCTGTGAGTGGACTACCTATAGAGACCGGATGCACTGT
This sequence comes from Elaeis guineensis, assembly GCF_000442705.2. Lineage (NCBI taxonomy): Eukaryota > Viridiplantae > Streptophyta > Magnoliopsida > Arecales > Arecaceae > Elaeis > Elaeis guineensis. The sequence goes on along the minus strand of NC_026000.2, from coordinate 41,115,217 downwards.
GCAGCTACTTGGCATCAGAAAAGATCTCATACCATATTCATTAGTAGTGACAATCATCAATCCATGATCAGATAATGAGTTCTAGACTCATTGGATCAGATCTAACCGTTAGATCTGATTCAGGGCATCGATACGATCAATACAGTCTTTTTCATTAGATTAAATTTTTTATATGCATGATTTTTATGTTATAGATCCTTAGAAAGGTAGTTTAGATCTAATCTAAAGTATGTGTAGGAGATTAAATTATTTAATCTACTATTTCTACTGTAAAATTTTAAAAAATGCATGCTTTGAACTGCCTATTTTTCAATATATAAAGTCTGTCTGGTTACCAAAGATTACCATCAGTGTTATGGTATTGATTAAGATGAGATATTTTCTTCTGTGGCAATGCTCAAATCTACTCGGATCATGCTTGCGATAGCAGCACATCTGGACTATAAAATCTGGTAAATGGATGCGAAAACAGCTTTCCTGAATGAAGAGCTAGAAGAAGAGGTGTATATGATACAATCTGAAAGTTTCATATCCACAGATGAGTCTAAGGTGTGCAAGCTTCAGAGATCGATTTATGGACTTAAGCAGGCATCTTGGAGTTGAAATATATATTTTGATAAAGTAATCAGAACGTATGGCTTCATTAAGAATGGAGAAGAATCTTGTATAAACAATTAGGTTAATAACTCTGCGATAATATTTTTTATTTTGTATGTGGATGATATTCTCTTAATCAAACATAACATCCCTGTATTACAGGAAATAAAAATTTGATTGTCATTACAGTTCTCCATAAAGAATTTCAGAGAAGCATCCTATATCCTTGGGATAAAGATGTATAGAGATAGATCTAAAAGATTGCTTGGATTATCTTAGTCCACGTACATTGATACTGTACTAAAATAGTTCAGCATGAAGAATTCTAAAAAAAACTATCTTACGATAGGACAAAAAATTTCTCTCTCGAAGAGTGATTTTCGACAACTCCTCAAGAGAGAGAGCGTATAAGTAGAATTTCATATACTTTAGTAGTAGGATCTATTATGTATGCCATGATATGTACGAGACTGGATGTGGTATACTCACTAAGGATAATGAGCAGATACTAGTCTGATTTAGGTGAGAACCACTGGAAGGTCGTAAAGACCATCTTTAAGTATTTGAGAAATACTCAGGACTAGTGGCTCATCTATAGAGAAATCGACTTAAAATTTGTGAGATTTATAGACTCCAATTTTAATCGGATCATGACAATAGTAAGAGCATGTCAGGATATATTTATATCCTGAATGGTGGAGCAGTCCACTAGAAGAGTTTCAAGCAGTACACCGTGGCCGACTCTATTTACGATGTGGAATATATCGTGGTATCCGATGTTGCAAAGGAAGCTGTATGGTTACGGAAGTTCATCGATGAGCTTGGAGTGGCACCCTCCTTTGATGGCCCCATCTTGTTGTACTGCGATAGTACTGGTGCCATTGCTCAAGTGAAGGAACCAAAGCCACATTAGTGGACCAAGCACAATCTGCGTCGCTACCACCTGGTCCGAAAGATCATGGATCGAGGTGACGTCAAGCTTCAAAAGATTGACGGAAAGAAGAACCTGATCGATCCATTTACTAAAGCCCTTGATGTCAAAGAGTTCAAAGATTATAAATCAAAGATGGTATATGATACTATCCCGATTGGCTTTAGTCCAAGTGGGAGTTGTTGGAAATTGTGTCTTAAAGCTAATCGTAGCCTGTTGATGGTTGTACTAATCATTATAATTGTATATGAATTATTAAATTAATAAATATTATTTAATTTTTTCATCACTCTGTGTACATCTTATTTAAACTCCTATTTTATGATGAAATTCTTAGGACTATTGAATCGATATAGGAGGATATATCGTTTAGCTCTTAAACCCTAGTTTACAACCAAATGATATACTATTATTAGGATGATAGCTATATCGAGTGTAGATCATTGTGTACCATGTACATTGGTTGCCTTATTAATTAAAGAATGTGGAGACACTGGCATGGCATGCAAGTGAGATATAAGGTACATCTCACTGAACATGACCAAATACTGAGCACTCTGCTGTCAAAAGTAGCTCGCAAAGGATGTGGGTATGTATCCTTCTAATCTGAGATCATCACGATGACTTGCAAGCAACTCACTGTACTTTGATGTCGGACCATCTGAATTTCTAATTTAGTAATGAAAGATTTTTAGGCATAGTTAAGTACTTGCGAAGTCAGCATTTGAGTTGAGATAGAATTGATCCCTCTGAATAAGTAAGAGTTAATGCATCAGTATATTTTAATTCAATAAAATCTCGATCGAGGTAATCCACATGATGGATTTAGAAAGTTAAAATATAATATGGATAATCTTTTTAGGATTGATAGTTAAACCCTTAGGTCATCTTGAGCATTAGGATCAAAGAGATGAATTATACGATAATCATATGCTAATAGATTCTTGAATATCGCTTTGCAATCTTTCAATCTATCCGGATATCGGGTACCATTGCTAGATAGTCACTTTGATTGGTATAGAAAGATTATTCCTGTACTACCGACTTAGATTCGAATATATGGGTCACATTTAAAAAAATTTCTGACTGATCATATAGCTGATTGATGATTGAGAATCATTCTATGGTATAATCATTAATTCGATTGATGATTAACCTTGTGCAAGAGTTGCAATAAATTAATTTATTAATTATTAATAAATTATAGAAGGATTGATTAATAATTATATTACTAATTAACTCAATTTGATTAAAAATTAAGATTTGGATTGAATCTAATTGAATTAGATTTAATTTGGTTTGACCCGATTACATTATGAGATGACTTAATCGCTAAGGATGTTCAATTCCTGATTTGAGCTCGATTAATTTCTAATTTGATTAGGATCTAATTGAGACCATTTGTTACCTAATTAGATTAGGTGATCTAATTGGGTCTAACCTCATTTGGTTGGATCAAGAGCCTAATTGAATAAGAATTTGAATTCGAATTTGAATTGGACAACCCTTGTGCCACCCTTCTCTGCACCATTTCTTTCTTCATGCGAGAAAAGATTTTTTGCATAGATTTTCTCCCACCCAAAAGATGTTTAACGCCCACTTCTAATCTTTTTTAGATTAGGATTTGATTGGTTTAAATTTTGAGTTCAAAAGGTTTGAATTCGGATTTAAACTTAGAGTCCAAAACAAGTTGGACTCTTCCCTTACCGCCGACCACCTCTTCTCATGCACAAATGAGTTTTGCATAAATTTTTTATGCTATTCTAATGGTTGTTGCCTACTCTCTGAGTTTCTAAGATGAGAATAAAGTTTGGTTCGAAGTTTAATTCAAATTTGATTTGAACTGATGATAAAGATCAACCAACATTTGAATTTGAACCAAACTACCTAATCATTATCTTTATTTTTCATGGGATGCCACCTTAAGAAGGCTTGTTCTTGTGTGCCCCATCATGATGAGATTTTTGGCATGAGGAACATTAGAGAAGGGGTGTGAAAAATCTGAGAGGGGGCGGGCATCCATGCGTGAGAAACCGAGGAAGATCTCTTCCTCTTGGGCCTGAGGTCTAGGGTGGGTTCTAGGGTTTCTGATTGCTCTAGTTTTGTGTGAGAAAATCACAAGAGAGTCTTGTTTTCTTTCTTGCACACCATCTCATCCTTGATTAGCTCCATCTTCTAATCCAGAGGTGTCCGGGTGATCCGAAGGAAGGAGTCTTCATCAGCCATTTAGAGCTTTCTACGCGAGCTAGTACTTCCGAAAAGGATGATCTGTTCGGAACTTCAAGTGGACTACCTGTAGAGGTCGGACGATCTATGGGCTGCTCGGCATCAGAAAAGATCTCATACCATATTCATCAGCAGCGACGATCATCAACCCATGATAAGGTAATGAGTTCTGAACTCATCTGATTAGATCTAACGGCTAGATCTGATTCAGGATATCGATATGATCGATGCAGTATTTTTTTTTATATCAGATTTTTTGTGCAAATATTTCATATTATAGATCTTTAGAAAGGTAATTTAGATTAGATCTAAAGTATGTGTAGGAGATTAAAATATTTAATCTACTATTTTTACAATAAAAATTTTAAAAATGCATGCTTTGAACTATCCATTTTCTCTTTCAAGCTTGTCTCTAGTCCTCTTCATGATTTGGTGAAGTCAGTGGAAGGATTTAGACTGGTCAGTCCAATGGACCAATTTCTTTAGTCTTTTTCATGACTTGGTGAAGTCAGTGGGAGGATTTAAGACTCGTCGGTCAATACGTTCTCAAATCATTAAATTAAATCTTCTAAATTATTAGGTCTTTAAAATAAGATAGTTATGGGGATAACTAGATCATAGTCTTCTATTAAGATGGATGATAATGGATCCAATAGTCTAGGTAAGCATTACAGACCCATAGGCCAGGTGTTTATTTAGATATTGAAATTATTATTTATTATATAATAACTTAGTCATATCTCTCTGATGGGTGGTCAGGTTGACTGATCAAAGTTGGGTATGATCATTTGTTGGTTAGATGAGCTGAGTATGGTCATGTTAATGGTTTGACCTAACCAAAACTTTTAGTGGAGGTCCTAGCCTGCTGAAATAAAACTTGAGGCAAAATTAACTCCTAAAAGTTGTTTGAAGAAATAATTAGTTAAGAACCTACCCATAAATGCACATGGGTTGGTCGGCTATAGTCGGACTCATGTGTAGTCTGTGTGGATTCTACTACCTACTAAAGAATTAAGGTATTTCTTTGAATTGAAGGTAGAGTCTACCAATTCATAAAAAATAGTGGGAGGACCTTTAGACTAAAGTCTAAATCTTTAGAGCTAAACAATTCATAAACTAATAGGTCTTTTATTTTTCTTTCAGCAATGGCTAGTAGTTTATCACTCCACTCACTGTTGGACAATGACAAATTTATAGGATCAAATTTTGATAATTGATATTGAAAGTTGCAAATAGTTCTTGAGTATGAAAGGATCCTATATGTGATTATGAATCCAACACCTAAAGTATCAACTTCCGATGCAGATGCAATGGTTAGAGACATCAAAAGTAGCTCAATGACTGTACGACAGTACATCGCATAATGAGAGCTGCTATGAGTAACGAATTTAGTTGTAAATTTGATGATACTCAGCTAAAAAAAATGCTTCAAATATTGAACAAGTCTTTTGACACACAAAGATTTTTCCTCAATAGAGCATTGGTCCTCCGAGGGAGGAAAGACAAGCATGATGCAGTGGTATCGTGCTAAGGCTTCCATGCCCAATTGAACTAACCAATCTAAGGCAGACCAGAGTTAGACAAAATACTTCTTTTGCAAAAAGCTGGGGCACTAGAAGAGAAATTATCCTCTATATCTAGCTTCTCTTGATCCGAACAGGCCTAGAAAGAGAAATTAGCAAAAGATTGATGAACAAAATACTTATATAGTAACATCTTGTAATTTCTCTGTCTGTGAGCCTACTATTTGAGTATTGGATATCAGAAGTCCGATTCATATCTATAATTCATTATAGGAATTTCAGATTAGTAAGAAAATTTGAGAAGAGCGAATGATTCCTAAATGTTGGAGATGGAAGAGCTGTTCCAGTTCTAGCTATAGAAAAAGTTTAGCTTATTCTAAATTCAAATGTCATTGTTGTAGATGATTTTTCCATATGAATGTGATTTTCATAATCCTTTTGGCCAAGGATGGTTATAATTTTTTCATAAAAAAAAATTTCTATGATATCATTGTGAATGGTATTACGGTTAATGAGTGGACAATTGAAACATGATATTTATATTTTATCATAACCTGTTAGTATAATATACACATTAAACAAATATCTTAGAATAGATAATGTCACAGATGCCTACCTTTGACATTGTAGGCTCGGTCATATATATAAGAATAGGATAAACATGTTAACTAAAAAGGAAAATCTCAACATTAATTATTGTGAATCTTTGTTGATCTGTAAATCCTGTCTTTTTGGAAAGATGACCAGATCACCTTTTACTAGAAAGGATGAATAAGTTAGTGATGTTCTAGGTCTAGTACATAATGATGTATATAGACCTATAAACATAGGCATCAGAGAAGGGTATTTCTACTTTATTATATTTATTGACGATCTATCGAGGTATAGGTATATCTATCTTATGAAATACTAGTCCAAATCACTATAAGGAAGAGAGTTTTGTGATGAATTTATTTGCGATGGACAAAATATCCATCGCAAATAAGGATATCAACGACGAATCCAAATTTTCATCGATAATTAAAAAATATTTACGATGATTCTAAGTTTTTATCGCAAATAAAAAATACTAACGATAAAAATAATAATTTCATCATAATAAAAAATTTATTTTTGATGAATATTTTTATCGTAATAATAAAATGTTATTTAAATTATAAATATCCAAATATTAGCAATTATAGAGTTTTTCTCGTTAATAGTTAATTTTTTTGTGATGAAAAGCTAATTTCTTCTCCAATTAACTTATTTACAACTAAAAATTTTCATCACTAATATTAGAAAAAAAATAAAAATTAAATATCATTACTTATTTGCGACGTAATGCTCCATCGTAAATAATTTAATTATTTCTGATGAAATAACATATTGTGTCACAAATAAGCATTATTAACGATAAAATTTTCATCCTTAATACTTAAAAAAGTTAGAAAATTTAAAAATTTAAAACATAAAGATTATTTGCGATAAAACTATTAACGTCATAGATAATTAAAATATTTGTGATAGAAAAATCATTATCCATCATAAAAAATCATAATTTACGATGAAAATTTTCATCGTTAATACTTTAAAAAGTTATAAAATTTAAAAATTTAAAATATAAAGATTATTTATGATGAAACCATAAACATCTAGATAATTAAAAAATTTGTGATGAAAAAAGATTATAATTTAAAAATTATAATTTATGATGAAAAATTTTTCATCGCTAATAGTTAAAAAATGAAAAAAAATTAAAAATTTAAAATGTAAGATATTTATGACTTAAAAAAAAGTTTCATTGCAAATAAGCTATTATTTATGATAAATTATTTTCATCATAAATAATTAAAAAAATAAAAATTTAAAAATTATAGAATATTTACAATAAAAAATTTTCATCACTAATATTTATATATTGGTGACGGAACGACACATTCTGTCATAAATAAGTATGTTTTAAAAATTTAAAAATAAAAGATAATTGGCAATGAAATATATTCATCGTAAATAATCAACTATTTGTGATAATAAATCAAATTACCATCACAAAACTGTTGGTTATTTATGATGTATACCTTTCATCGCTAATATTTAAAAAATAAAAAAAATTAAAATTTCAAAAATTAGACTATTAGTGATGGAAAAGTAATTTTTCATCACTAAAAGCTTTTTTAATGATAAAAATTTTCATCGCTAATTGTTTAAAAATTTTAAAAATTTAATAGCTTACTCTTCTAATTGATGCCATGACATTATTAGATTGTATATACATGTAAAAAGCAAAAATATTGGATATTGTCCTTCTTTGTCAGACTTAAGTTAGTAAATTATTGTTACACTAACATCAACATCATAAAAGATCCATATGATTTATCAGAATAGAGAAGATCATACTAGGCTCCATATTAGTTTGGAATGACAACTATAGTTTTCCAGGTACTACTAATAAAGCCAATAGTGATAAATATATATAAACTTTTATTGTTAATCAATTTTAGTACATTTGCTTAGCATCTCCTCACCCAAAGAAGGCCCATAATTTAAACCTTGATGGTGACATCGTTATTATACTATTTATACCAATAACTTAAATTTATAATAATGATAATAATCAATTAAAAATAAAATATTATTAATCATCTAAAAATCTAATGGCTATTAAAAATTAAGATTATAAAGCTTTGAATAAAAATTATGAGCAATAAATCATATTTTTGATCCCAAAAATTAATATTATATCTATTTATTTATTTATTTATTTGAGATAGAGTGGTCATACTCCATGATCAAACTTAGAACTTCAGTATCAAAAAGAGGTGCCTCCTGGAGAGCACCATTTATGTATCATAATTTATAATTAGTCAGTCCTAGTTATCAAAAAATAAATTCTTTAAGAGTATATTTTTGAGCTACTGAGATTGAGAAGAGGACAAGGTGAGCTTGGCAGTCTACTTCCATCAACCAAGCATGTAATTAAGAGGCATATTATTTATTGTACTCCTGGCCTATTTCAAGTCAGCCTCACCATTTTTCTTTCAAAAAGACTTTTAAATTAAAACTTTATCTCTTTATTTTTAAATTTTTAAAATTTTGAAAATTTTGAAACCAAATTAGAACTTTATTTCTTTGGTCCAGGTGGATATTAATAATTTATGTTAATTTTTTTTAAAAATAAAAAATTTAACATAAATTTTTTAAAAAAATGAGAAATGGATTTTTAGTAATTATTAGCGATGGAAAATAATTTTCATCGCTAATAAGTATTTAACGATAAAAATTATCATCATAAATAACTTTTTTATCAAGAAGTTTTTGGCAAAAACTATTAGCGATGGTAATTTTCATCGTTAAAAATTATTAGCAATGAAAAATATTTTTTTATCATAAATAATATTTTTGGAAAAAATAATATTTTTTCAATGAAATTTTTTTTAGTGGGAACTATTAGCGATGAAAATATTCTTCATCACTAATAATTTTATTAGCAACGAAAAAGCATTGTTTAGTCATAATTTTTTTTATTTAAATTATTGGCGGTGAATATTTTTTATTAGCGGTGATAAATTTCATCACTAATACCACACGTCCCTTCACGTCCCATCTGAAACCCATTTTCTTCCGAGTTGCCCCCTCACTCCGGCCCAGCAGCTTCTTTCGCGCTCCCCCCTGCATCTGTGTCTCTCCTTATCGCCAGCCGCCGTCGTCGTTCGATCTGCCGTCACCGTCGCTGTCCCCATAGCCATTGCCGTCATCGTTCATTCTCGGGCCGCTGTCGAGGTGAGTTTGGTTTTTTTTATTTTGGGGGGGGGTTTGGGCCAAGGATGGGGACTGCGACGGGGACAGGGATGGTGGCCGGGGCTGCGGGGCCAGCGAGCCGGGGCCTAGGATGGGGATGGCGGGCTGGGGATGGCGGGCCGGGGTCGGGGCCTGTCGGGTCAGGCCGGGGCCTGCAGTGCGGGGCCTGTCGGGTCGGGCCGAGGTCGGGTCTGGGTCCGAGCCGAGCCTGGTTGTTTTTGGGTCGGGCTGGGCTAGGCCGGGCTGGGTTGGTTCGAGTCGGGTGGGGCTGGGGTGGGTCGTGTGGGGCCGGGGTGGGTCGGGTCGGGTCCAGGCCAAGGCGGGTCGGGTCGGGTCGGGTCGGGATGGGGCGGGTCGGGTCGGGTAGAGTCCGAGCCGGATCGATTCTGGGTCGAGCCGGGGCCTTTGGGGATGGGTTCGGGGATGGGGCCGGGGTGGTTCGGTAGGTTGGGTCGGGACAGGCCGGGGCGGGCCGGGTCAGGTCCGAGCCGGGTCGGGGCGAGTCGGGTGGGGTCGGGCCCAGATGGGGCAGGTCGGGCCGAGTAGGGTTCGGGTCGGGTCAGTTTCAGGTCGGGCCGGGGCCTTCGAGGATGGGTCTGGGGATGAGGCCGAGGCGGTCCGACAGGTTGGGTGGGGAATGGTCAGGGCGGGCCGGCTCGGGCGGGTCAGGTGGGGCCAGGCCGGGTAGGGTTTGAGTCGGGCTGAAATTATTTGATTGATTATTTGATTAATTATAATTATTGTATATTATTTTTTAGTGTTACTGCTGAAATTATTTAATTATTTGACTAATTATTTTTTCACTAACACAATGCACATTGCTATTATTTGTAACAATTTAATTATTTTATTTATTATTTTGTATGCTGCTGAAATTATAAATATAAAAAATATTTTTATTTTAGAGAAAACTCTATTGAAATTTTTGATGAAAAAATTTCAATATGAAGTTATTCTTTTTTGATAAATTAGAAATCCATCTTTGAATGCATGTTTCAAGTTGGTACTTAAATTACATTGAACCGTAAATTCTCGTTCAAGTTTCGATCTTCATCGAGATCGAAACTTGGATGTCCCGTATTCAGACTTTTTGGAAAAGTAATAATATTATTGTTATTAATAGTTGATATTTCATTTTATTATATGGTATTCAGTAGTTATCTGTCTATTGTTCTCTGGGTATATGGTGGATAGGGTGCATAGGCACCATATCTACATCGTATACTTGGAGAACCATGGGGAGATGCTGCCAAAATTTTCATAAAAATGAGATAAAATATCCACTAATAACAATAATGAGATTATTATTTTTCTAAAAGAGATAGGGCCACACCTGTTAGTAATGATTTGAAATTGATAGGATCATATATTTTTACTTCATTTAGTGGATGTAACACATTTTCTGTGTTAATGTTTAGTCTGCATGTGTTCTTTAATATGTGTTATTTTGTATGAAGTGATTCAGATCTGGATCTGGATCAAGATTTTGGTTAGAATTCGGAACGCGATTCAGTCCGAAATTCAGATCAGGATCCAGAATACTACTGAATTTTTTTTTGATTGTTAATGATTTTATGTTTATTGTTAGATGAATATCAACAAAAGTTAGATTAATGCTAGAGGTATTTTTTTACCTGAATATCGAAAAAGAGTTCGAGATTTCATTGACTTTGCATGGTATAAGGCTGATAGTGCTAGTCGGATAAAGTATCCATGTGAGAGATGTGTCAATATGGTATATCATCACATAACACTTGTTGAGGAGCATTTGCTATAATATGGTATGGATAAGAAGTATACTTGTTAGACATGGCATGGGGAGGGTGATCCGAATGAAGTGATGTGCGATGATGACGATACTGAAGATGATAGTGATGCTGATGGACCTGTCGAACATAGTGGTATAGGAGAATTGTTAGATGATTTATATCAAGATGCTTGCTCAAATGTACGCATAAATACTGCTGCATCTTAAAGTAATTTTGATCATGAACATAATATCTGGCTTGAGGTAGAAGAGACTTCTGAACAGTTTGCAAAGCTTGTAAGAGATGCATGAGAGCCACTCTATCTAAATTATATAAAGTTTTTCAAGTTAGAGTTTTTGATAAAATTGCTTCATATTAAAATCGTGAATCGAAGGAGTCAGAAGTCATTTGACCAAATTTTAACATTGATTAAAGCAGCTCTGTCCGATGGAGAGAGACTTTTGAAATCATATTTTGAAGCAAAAATATACATGTGGGAAGTGGGACTTGACTATACTCCTATACATGCCTTCAAAAATGACTGCACATAATTTTATAAGGATAACGAACAATCAACTGAATGTCCAAATTGCGGTGAGCCTAGATATAAAATCGATAATAGAAAAGCAAAGAAGATACCTCAAAAGATTTTGAGATATTTTTCATTGATTCCAAGACTTCAAAGGTTGTATATGTCCACAAAGACAGCAGAAGAAATGAGATGGCATTATGAGCAGCGGATTTCGAAGGAGAACATACTTAGCCATCCGACCGACTCTTTAGTGTGGAAAGACTTCGATGCAAAGCATCCGCACTTTGCGAGTGACCCACGTAATATCCGGCTTGGTCTAGCGACAGATGGATTTAATCTTTTTGGCAATCTGAGTACCTTTTACAACATATGGCCTGTGATGCTAGTTGTATATAATGTGTCACCTTGGAAGTGCATGAAAGAATTATTTATTTTTATATCACTATTGATTCCAGATCTGAAAGTACCAGGTAATGAAATTGATGTATATCTATGACCTTTAATTGATGATCTGAAGGAGTTATGAGAAAATAGGGTACAGACATATAATTCTGTGAGTCGAAGTAATTTTAAGTTGCATGCTTCGATTTTATGGACCATAAATAATTTTTTGGCATATAAAAACTTATATGGATGGAGCACCATAGGATATCTTGCATGTCCAATATACAATAGGGATGCATCCTCCTTACATTTAAAGCACAAATGGAAAATATATTTCATGGGTCATCGGTGGTTTCTTCCTACTAGTCATTCTTGGAGGATCCATTATAACCAATATTTTGATGGTAAGTTCGATCGGTATCCGCCACCTGAGTTAAATAGAGCAAAAATTTTAGAACAACTTGAAGTCATTGAAAATATCCGATTTGGAAAAACATTGGGTACTCACAAGCAAAAGCGTACTAAAGCTAAGCTGAATTGGATGAAGCGAAGCATCTTTTTTGAACTATCATATTGGAAGCAGCTACTACTTCATCATAATCTGGGTGTAATACACATTGAAAAGAATATTTGTGATAATATCATCGGTACTGTATTAAATATTCTAAGAAAAATAAAAGATGGTATAAAATCTCATCTTGATTTGCAAGAAATAGAAATCCAGTCAGAGTTGTATTTAGTTCATCGAGGTGAGAGATTTTTTATGCCACCCGCATATTATTTGCTGTTTGGAGAGGAAAAGAAGAATTTCTGTAGATGGTTCAAAACCTTAAAGTTTTCTGATGCATACGCTTTAAACGTATCACGGTGTGTTGGGAACAACGACGGTAATATCTCCAGTATAAAAGTCATGACTCCCATGTGATGATGCAATATTTGCTTCCTGTGGTCATGCATGGCTATTTGGGTGGTGATGGTCAAAGTGCATTGATTGAGCTGGGAGTGTTCTTCGAGAACTGTGTTGTCGAAAATTGAAGATTAACTTATTTGAGAGATCAGAGAAGGATATCATACTCATTCTTTATAAGTTAGAAAAAAATTTTCACCATCATTTTTTGATGTTATGGTGCATCTGGCTGTTCATCTTCTAAAGAAAACTCTTTTGACTGGATAGGTACATTATCGATGGATGTATTCTATTGAAAGGTAAAAAAATTATACATACTTTATTATATCAATTATAAGATGTAAATATATTTTTAAAATTTAAATTTATTTTTATTTGTAGATTCTTGTGCACCTTAAAAAAATATGTACACAATAAATCAAGGTCTGAAGGGTCTATAGCGGAAGCATATGCAGCTACCGAGTGTGTCACATTCTGCTCGATGTATCTTGATGATATCGAAATAAGATTCAATCGTATAGATTATAATGCAGACTATGAATGGGGTGACAATAAACCGATGTTGTCTATATTTAAACAAATGGTTCGATCTATTGATGCAAGGAGATCTGAATTTATGGATGTGAATGAGCTATCCAAAGCATACTTTTATGTTCTAAATAATTATGAAGAAATTAAAATTTTATTGAGTAAGTATCATCTTACCATACTGTTTAATGATTAAAATTTTTTTTATGTCGATATAAAATTAAAAATTATAATTTCTTGCAGTGAGCACAAGAGTATACTATGTAGAGAGAATAATACGGATACCAATGATCAACATAGAAGAAAATTTGCAAAATGATTTGGTGATCTTGTAAGTTGTATTAGTGATACATTATTTATTTACTTATAAATAATATTATTTGAACCAACATAATTTTTTATCTTATGATGTAGATGAAACCTAAGTATTTCAATAAAAAAATGGATGCGACGGATGAGTTGCACGATTTAGCATGTGGTCCCGATCGAAGGGTTAATCACTATGCATCCTGTATCATTGGAGGAATGAGATTTCACATAAGGGAGTTTGAGATGCAACGACGGATCAGAATAGTGGAATTGCTACAATAGGATATGAAAGAGAAGAAGAGATTGATTATTATGGTATACTGGTAGATACATAGAACTGAAGTATGGGTCCAATAATTCGTATTTTTATTTCAGTGTGAATGGTGGATATTAGTAATAAAAAGATTGATATTCATATCAATTTTATAATTTATTAGTGTAAATCTTGCATGAATATGGTACCAAAATGAGCCATATATATTAGCTGAACGAAATTTGAGTGCAGGGGTAAAATGGTAATTTTAAAATTTTTTCAAAATTACTATTTTATAGTAAAATAATTAATTAATCTAATTAATTAATATATATTTACCTACACTAGGATCTAAATATGATATATAGTATGCATGCATTTAAATTTGAAAATTCAAATTCGAACAGTAAATAATTTACTATTCTGGGTTCAAAACACAATACCTTTGTGCGGATAGTCGATCACCGTAATCTGATCACCATCGGAGGATTGATCATCCAACACAGCCACACAGCATGTCTGATCTCTGCGGATCGTCCATACGAAGCTCTCGATCTAATCAGCTCCTCACGAGTGCTAGCTCGTTGTAGAGCCCTTTCACGGCCGATGCTGATCGAACTCCTTGATCGATGTCTGCTGACTCTTTGATGCTTTAGATCATCAGCAAGTGTGCTTGAGAGGTTGATGAATCTCTTCCTAAAATTTGGTGGGCTCACGATACTCGTAGCTCACCTTCTCACTTCTCGAACCCTAGGCTGAAACCCTAGGGAACTCACTGAAAAACCCTTGCCCCAATTTTCTTTCTTTTCTTTCTTTTTCTCTCGAAAGTTTTAGACTTCCTACTCATGCACAAGGATTCTCACACCCCACTTTCACTCTCAAAAATTTTCTACGCACGCCCCACCTCCCTATCTCTTTAAAACAGTTCAAAACATGTCTTATCCGCATGAGAGGATAAAGATAAGTGGTTGCACATTTGAATTCAAATTAAATTTGAATTCAAATGCAAACCAACTTATCCCTATCCACTTGGGCATGAGAAGAGAAGGTGCGTGGCTGCTTTGTGCATGGAAAGGTTTCATGAGAAACTCTTTCTCGTGTAAGATATGGGGCACTAAAAAGGATAAGGACATGGCGCATGGATTGGTTGCTCATTCAAATTCAAACTTTGTTTTGAATTTGAATGGCCAACCAACCATCCTTATCCACCTATATGGTACACAAATGTGGGGCATTGGTAAGGGCTTTGCGTGAGAGAAAATTCATGAGAAGTTCTTTCTTGTGAATTCAAATGGGTGCAGAGATGTGAGGTGGCCAGGGATTCAAATTCAAATGGTGGTTTAATCTTAATTGAACCAACCTAATCAAATAGGTTAAACACAATTAGACTAAATTAAACCTAACTTAATTAGATTTAATTAGGCTCAATAAAATCCTAATCAAATCAAGAATTGACTAAGCCAACCCCTGATCAAATCAGGGACCAAACCATCTTGACGATTAGGTCAATTCTTAACCTAATCGGGTCAACCCAACTGAATCCAATTCAATTGGACTTGATCCAAAAATAATTATCAATTAAATTGAGTTAATTAATGATCAAATTACTAATTAAACTCTCATAAATATTGAGTTCAAATTCGATGGGCAATCGGGCATCAGAATTCATCGATATAAATTCTGATCGAAAAGTCCCAAACCAGTGGGACACTTGACCCCGGTATCCCAAATGTGTGGGACTCAATGATCAGAGAATCCTGA